>NW_010118012.1:48308-54725 GCF_000699245.1 Pterocles gutturalis
AGGCAACAGAAGACAATGTCTCCTATCAAACAACTCAATGCATATTTCTACTGTTGAGTGTTCAGTCCGGGATGAACCAATATACATTTATCTTTATTGTGTCTCAGCATATCGATTTCTATGGCTTTTTTAATTTATCAACACAGAGCTGTGTTTTATTCGTTCCTCCAAGAGCCTCCTAGCAATGTCTTTACCCCAGATTTAATTAGCATCCTCTCCACTATATCCTCCAAGTCATTAATGAAAATATTGAAGAGTATTGGACCAAGAATGGCTCCCTAAGGGGCTAGTAATTCTATTTTGAATATATTTAATATGTCTAGTGACAACAGATTTTGAATTTTTACTGTTTTTTTTGTTACACCTTGTGATAATGCTGAAACCATCAGGACTCTTACTAACATTTGAAATCCAAGACAAAGGTGGTCTGTGCTTTAATCTGAGACTTGCAAATTTCATTCAAATTATAAATGGAAGAGAGTTACAGAAAAAAATCAAAATTGGTTATATTTTACATGGAGAGATTACTTTTTTCCCTTTGATCTCTAAATGAATTTACAGGCCTGTAGCAGAATACATAATGCTGGTTTAGGGTCGCTGTAGCATTTTTTATGTGTACAGCTGTTCTTCCATGGTATAAGTAGACACATCTGCTCATTAGCAATACAATGTCATTTCTAGTGTCTAATTTTAATTATTTGCAGATGATAGATTCCTTCTGCAATGTCTAAAAAAAGTACAGTCCTTCAAAACTGGTGAGAAATAAATATACCCTCTGCAACTAAAATGGGTCAGCACAATAAAAAGAGAGATATTAATCTAGAGAATTCACATATCAGCACTAAGGCTAAATGCCAAACTGTTTGGAAGGTCACAGGGAGGAGAAACAGCTCATATATCTCTTCTTTATCGTGGATACACAAGACATATGGACTAAGAGATGTTCTGAATGGAGCTGGCAGGTGATGAGTTTGTTGTAGTGCAGATGGTCCTCAACTGCTGGAAAAATATCAGTTGTGCTGACATTTCCTGTACAAACACAGGCAAGATAAGGACTTCTTCATGGCAGAAAGGAGGAATGAGATTACTTACCAGTAACTTGGGTTCTTTATATCTTCACACTCAGAATCAATAAAGCTAGAAGAACATTTCCCGAAGCTCCTGGGCAGTGGTGGCCATGGATGCTTCTGCCCTTCACCCATTGTCAGAGGGTGGCCAGAACCATTGAGTTCTGGCTTCCTCTCAGCTCCTTCCACTAATCCAGATATCCAAACAGAAAGCCAGAAGAAGTAATTAAAAAAAGGATGGGATTTGGGTTCAACAGGGGCTCACCTCAGAGAACTGTAGTTGTATCTGAGTTATTTCTTGTGGTCTGGAAGGGATTAGGGACTCTTGACAGACATGGGGAGCAGAACTACCAAACAAGCGTCTGTTTGGGATCATATTCAAGAGAGAAAAGAACTAAAGAAGGCGAGTGGATTATTCATTTGCCCCAAACATGTTTTAAAGAGAAATAAACAGTGTTTGTCTTCTTGTCTTCTGTACAGCCACTGACAGCAACAAGGAGCCTTTCTTTAAAGTTGCCTTGGACCGGGCTGAAATCTCAGACACACGTAGGACTTCAGCCACACACAGGGACAGAATTATGAACAGGAATCACATTTGCACCATGACAAATAGAGCCCTCTGGTATCAGATAGTTTTTTCCAAAGGTTTGGAGAATAGTTTCTGATACCCCACAAAGAGTGGCCAGACTTTCTGATCCAATAAAATATGTCATCTTCCACCCTGAACATAAGCACGGTTGGGTTTTGCAGTTGGCTCACAGGCTGTAGGACAGTGCTGATGCCAGAAGGGTGGTCCCACCAGCAGTCATGCTCCTGGCAATTTCCGTTCTGGATGAAAATTACATTTCACTTCAATTCATGGAGGGTTAATTTTCAGCTTGATCAGAGAACTTTGTAATTGCCAGTGCTGACACAAAGAAAGAGGTTGTATCCTGCAGACAGGTCAGGGAGAGAGAAGAAAATTGCCCTTTTCCCTGACGGTGAAGTCCAAGATCAGCTTACAGCAACCGTGGAACTCCAGGCTGAGGCACAACACAGCCAAATTGATGCTCTGAAAGTCCACATCCCTACAGCCAGCCAGCATGGAGGTGCCAGCAGAATTCAGGCGTCAGGGTGCAATTTTAAGGAGACTGTCAGGCTTCTTATATCTTAAAAATCTGGAAGGCTCTGAGGATGATCCCATTAGTGCCAAAACAAGGCAACACAGAATCTGCCCTACACCCCTATAAACTTGAAAAAAATATAATTATGTGCAAAGTAAATAGCCATAAGATCTTTTTGCAGTATTTTCAGCATATCACATTCATTCTATTTTTCTGTATCAATGACAAAGAAGCAACCACCTCAAGCACTTACAGAGGTACAAAGAGCAATCCTTTTACAGACAGATCATTCCTGGGAGAGCAGGAATATCTGTGCATTAGAGGCTGAACAGAGATGACAGCCATATGTCACTTGGCAGAAGTCGGGGGTTTGTTTGTTGCTTTTTCAGTATCCCAAATGTAATGAATTATAAAATAGAGTCTAAATTAATAGTCAAGGAGGACTTTATCAGGGCCCCACACTTAGGAGATGCTCATCGGGGAGAATCTCTTTCAACTCCTAGACTGTTTGACTTGATCAAAGGTTCTTGCTTTTCAGTTGACTTCTGTATAATACTCAGACTCAAGAGCTTCACGAAACAAGAGCCAGGCTGCCTCCCAGAGAAGACTTGAATCCCAGTGAGATGTCAGTTCCCTCTTGAAGGCAGGAAGTCCAACTGTTTGGAAAGCAGGAACTTCTGAATATTAATATGTTCATATAATAATGAATGATAGGACTGCCAGTCTGTACACTTCAGCAACTTGGTACCATCTAGATTGGGAGTTGAAAGGTCTTTAACTGCAACAGAATAAACATATTTGACGTTTAATGACATTACAACAATTAGACATGTCCACTATCTCTGCCAGGGGTAGGAGGGCTTAAATGGTGTTAACCAAACTTCTGGAGAAAAGATAAAATAATGCCACAGACAAAGCTTTTATACTCCTGAGTGAGGGCTATACTCAAGAAGTCCAGTATTTGTTGGCTATATGAGACACTGGATTCATCCAAAGAGTGCTCTGAATTTCATGAATAAGAAATCTTCCTAATTTATCCGCTTAGTAAAAAACTTCTCTTTGACAGACTGAATCCTGCACGTCCATAAGGCTGGTTAAATAAAACTTACTGTGTGCACACAGCTGAACCTCAGGAAAGGAGAAAAATATCATCAGTCAGAGAGATCACTCCCACTTTCAGGATCTTTACATAAACCCACATTTCCCACAGCAAGGTAAAAAAAATGGAGTAGATACAAATCAAGGCAAAGAAACAATTCCACCTTAAAGATATTCTACTGCCAACTGCTCAGTCTTGAAAGGATACATAAGCATAGCACCCCTGTCTTACAAAAACAAAGAAACTTGAAATTGGGACCTTGTGGTTTAGGCTTTCCTCAAATCGAGAAAGGTGGTAGAGATGTGATGAGCTTCGCCAAGTTCTTGAACAGAGATTAGCATTATGCAACCATAACAATAAATAGGTAAAATAACCTGTGCAAGTCCAGGGTATGCAAAGTCTTCAGAGAAGACCAACATCTCACTTTCGGCAAATTATTACAGAAGAACCATTTGGAAATTCTATTGAGCAGAGCTTAGATAAAGGCTTAGGTATCTTTACACCAAGCACTGCGGTGCCACACAGAAGCCTGAGACAGTTGTGAATGACTTGGGTATCTACACAGTGGCGTGTCACGCAGAGATATGACCTCACATCCCAGAAGGAATACAGCCACATTAGCGTGGCTCTGTGCCCAGGCTAATTAGGTGATGTTTCCCCAGTAGCCAAAAAACAAAAAGTGAATCACACATCTGCCAGCATCCAACCTTCTTCTGAAAGCACAGACCGGAACTATCCTGAACCTCAGTTATGTGAGAATGCAAGGGGAATAGAAAGACATAATGTCATCCTTTTACTTTGTTTCAAAGCCAGAAGGAATGAGAAATTCATCCGATCTGACCTGTTTATCACAACCACTACGCTTCATCCCCATACCATTGTGTCCAGCACGCAAACTTCAGCCCACCTGAAAGCACTGACGTCCTTTAGAGACTGACCTGCTGTATGTGTGCTGCAGGCAGAGCCCAACTCAACACTGCCAAAGCCAAGACCACAGACATGGCAGATGACTGATGAGGGGGTAGTTGCCCAGAGTACTTCAGCAGAAATCCATTCCTCATACCGCTCTGGAAGGTGAAGAATCCTACAGTCCTGGCCATTAGTTCCCAGCTCTGGCAATCAGGATGAATCCCAACTTGTGAGCAAGACACATGAACCAATTATCTAGAAATAGGGTTCTCTGCAATACCAAAACAACCAGCCCATGACAAAGAAGCCAGCCTCTGGTGATGGCCAATCTTTGACAATCCAAAGAAAAGAGAACAAAAGAAAAAAAGAACTAAACCCAACCACTGGTAGGATAGGGAGAAAACCTCCTTCCTGACCCCTACAAGCAAACCACAAAGGCCCTGACGCCTGATTTGAAGATGGTCATTATCTTGATGCAGAGCTGCAAGTATTTCAAGGATGGCGCAGAGAAACTGCCCTGAACTGAACTCTAAAGGAAGGAGTTGAAAAGTGAGGCTCATAAATCAACAGATCCCAGTAAAGGCCACCACACTTGACACACAGACACCGAATTTCTTACGACCTGAATCAAACGCCACTTTTAAAATGATAAATTATCTCATCTCAAAGACTCGAAAGGATGGTGATGGAAAAAGACTTGGACGTTTAATTACACTGAGAGCTGTGAAACTATTTTATTCCAAGGTGGAACTTTTCCAGCTTCAGCTTCCAGCTACTGGAACTTGTCATGGCTTACCAGTCGTTGGCTTGTCAACCTCCCTATGAGGTACCTGCTCCTCGTACAAGCACCTGTAAACATGACTTGATCACAGCGTCTCTTCAACTAGTTGAATGTGTTTATTCACAGCACCAGGCCAGTTTTTTAGGCTCTATATAATTTTTCTGTCCCTCCTTTGAATCCCCACCAATATATAATTCCTGGTATGTCAACACAAAAACCACACTAAATGTTCTGAGATTTTACTGACTCTGCATACAGAAAATAGCTTTCATGCTCCTAACTAAAGCTTCCCTTTCCATACAGGCAGGAGTTGGAATAGCCATTTTTGTCTTTGCATCGTGCTCTGGGCTCACGGGAAGACAGTTTACCCACAATAGCCCCCAGATCCTTCTCAGAGTTACTGCTTCCCAGGATGGTACCACATTTTGGAGGTATCATCTGCATTTTTTGTTCCCAGATGTAGTAACAAGCGGTATAATTATGATAGCTGTTAAAATATTGAAATGAGTTACTGCGTGTAATATTTCTGGGAAATGGCAAAAAGGATGATGTTTATTGAAACTATATAAACGTGGAAACTGTTTTCTCAACACAGTTTCCCATTTATGTTTGCACAGATGTGCGTAATGTCATCACGAAGCCTCTTCCAAGAAAGATAAATTAAATCAAAAGGTTCGAATAAGGCAAATAGCTAGAATGCTCTGCTAGTGCATCTACACACAATCTCTTACCTCTTTTCATTCCCCATTTCTAATCATAAAAGATATTCATTGCCACTGAAAAACATTTAAAAACCCCAATTTTTTAATGATGATAAAGGTCCTTGGCACAAATAAAATGGCCAGCTCTGAAGCTGTGAAGAAATATGTTTTAATTTAAGAGACAAAAGACAGCATTACAGAAGAAATTGTCATAATCAAAGTTGAAAAAAAAAATTCTATTGTCTACTGTGCCTCTCTGTGGGAATTTTCCCAGCACAGACAGCTGTAAAGGAGGAGGTGTATTGTGGGTTTCTGTACTCTCATTCTCCCTCTCCCTCTCTTTCTCTGTCAATAAATGTCTGCAATCATATTCTTGAGCTCCAGTGTGATTTCAAGGCTCATCTCTTCCATGCAGCTCAAACACTAATTATCCCAGCTGTAATTAGTAAGATAATTAAATACTGGCTCACTCATCACTCTACCTTGTGTCGGGTCATGATTCTCCCAGAAGACCTTGAGCAGTTTCTCAAAGCTGATGTTTTCTGGCTGATATACTACTCGTACAACCTCTGCGTGGCCCGTTTTACCTTAAAAGACAAAATAAAATCAGGCATTATTAGTGAGAATTAGCTACTGCATACCTTGTTTTTTTATATTGAGATCCAACACACAATCCTTTTTTATCCTGTTTTCTTCCTAAAGGTGTTTTGATTTGCCATCACTTATACTTAAGCCTCTTAATATAATATAATATAAT
>NW_010118013.1:0-56835 GCF_000699245.1 Pterocles gutturalis
AAAGCCAAGTGCAAGGTGTTGCACTTGGGATGGGGCAATCCCAGGTCCTTATATAGACTGGGAGAAGAACTTCTTGAGAGCAGCCCTGCAGGACTTGGAGGTCCTGGGAGACGAGAAGCTGGACATGAGCCAGCAGTGTGCACTTGCAGCCTGGGAGGCCAACTATGTCCTGGGCTGCTTTAAAAAAGGGGTGACAAGCAGGGAGAGGGAGGTGATTCTCCACCTCTACTCTGCTCTTGTGAGACTCCATCTGGAGCACTGTGTCCAGGCCTGGGTTCCCCAGCACAAGAAAGATGTGTAGCTCTTGGAATGGGTCCAGAGGAGGGCCATAAAGATGATCAGAGGGCTGGAGCACCTCTCCCATGAAGAAAGGTTGAGGGAACTGGGCTTGTTTAGCTTGGAGAAGAGAAGGCTCCGGGGAAACTTCATGGCAACCTTACAGTGCTTGAAGGGAGACTATAAACAGGAGGGGGAGTGACTGTTTAAAGGGTGTGATAGTGACAGGATGAGAGGGAATGATTTTAAACTAGGAGAGGGGAGATTTAGATTAGATACTAGGAAGAAATTTTTCACTGTGAGGGTGGTGAGGCACAGGAACAGGTTGCCCAGAGAAGTTGTGGATGCCCCATCCCTGGAGGCATTCAAGGTCAGGCTGGATGGGGCCCTGGACGGGCTGCTCTAGTGATTGGGAACCCTGCCCACAGCAGGGGAGTTGAAACTAGATGATCTTTAAGGTTCTTTTCAACCCAGGCCATTCTATGATTCTATGATCTTAATGCATTGATCTATTTCTTTCTTATTTTCCTAAATAATAGTCCACTGTTTTCCAGAAGATTCACTTTCCTTACACAAAATAACCCCACTGTAGTTATCCTCGTTTATTGTTCCTTGACAGTCATGATGACATTATCTACATCAGATACCAAAATCTCTGTCATAGCAATGAAAGTAGGTTAGACAAGTTGTAAGTTAGGGTCACTTTGGTAAGGAACCTGAAGAGGCAATTTATGGACAAGAAATGACAAGATACAGTGAATATCTAGAGTTAAACATAACAACACTTTTTCATAAATGCCTAATTGTCACACAGAGTATATTAAGCCTAGACAAATTTAATAAACTGAAGCATCTTAATTGAAGCAACAAAAAGTTTTCATGCACATGCACTCAGAGAGTATCAGCTGAAAATTCACTTACGCAAAAGCAATATAAATGAGAGAAGGCATATGTAGGACACAAATACTAAACTCCTCCTCATTAGGTGATTTCCACTGTTTCAATAAAGCAGAACCAATGGATGTTGCCTTGTATTTTTTCTGAAGGCATGAAAGCTTCAATTGTAATATAAAAAAACTTCAACCAAGAGTATGTCTTAATGAATGGTCTTTGATCTGATAAGAGGGTCGCTTATAAATGCTTAATACAAAAAGGTATTAACACAAGATTTCAGCACAAATTCTTAACTATATCTGAGCGGCATTCACAGCATTTAGTAGGAATTCACACAATTTTTTTCACAGCATTTTATATATTGGCATAAGTGTAGATATACTGTTGAGAGCTTTGGTGCTACACTATAGCACATCTAAAAATTTCTAGCTTGGATATGTTATTTTCTTGTCAGGCCTTTCCTCCATGTCAGGTACCAAGAATAGGTCTATACCAGCCACAACCCCTGTTAGCCACAAAAGCAATTTCTGTCTTTATATGCATGAGTGTATACACACATATATGAGTCTACACGCAAACGTTACAAAGAGATTTCCTCAGATACATATGACTGTAACACCTAACAATAGTTTCATTAATAAGAATGAATACTGTCTCCTTTGCGCACTATGTTGAAGAAAACAAGACATGATTGGACTGAAAGCATCGTTGACATAAGTGGCTAAAATAGCTGTGTGCAAAATTGATGTTTGTGTTAAATCTATACATTTTTTCAGCATTTAAATGTAATGGGTTACAGGAGAACCAGCTGAAGGTGTAATCATTTGTTGGTTTCTGATGTTTTCATCAAATCTGTCTTCTTGTCATGATAAATGTTTTAACTTCCACCTAAACAGAGCATGCACCATAAACTTCTAAATGATTGTAGATAAAAAAGACAGAAGAATACTCCTGAAATAATATATTATAGTTTGTGTCCATTTGATGCCTATCTCAGATCAGAGTGATTGTTTACAAGGGCTAATTTTAACATTCATCTTTGCAAATCTGTATTCATCATCATGCAATTAGAAAGGAAAAAAATATCTATTACCGTAAACTCTTTATTGTGAAGCATAATCACAGCCTCAAAAGTTAACTGCTGAGAAATATCTCTGGACGAAAACTATCTTCCTCTAGATCTGCCTGAAGTGTGCCAAAGCTAGGCAATAGATTGAGAAGTTAGCTCAGTGAGAGTCTTTCCTTCCAATTAGTCCCTGTTTGACTTATGTAGCTGTTAACCATCCCATATGAAGAATGTTTGTTGCCTCAGAATGTTTAAGTATGTTATGTCAATTGCACCTTAAATTCCAACAAACACAAATCATGGCAAAGTGTTGACCTTTTTTGAGAGAAAAAATATTTATGTTCAGAGGGTTTGATTTTGTTTATTTCAGACACAGAAGCGCACCAAGACACAGGAAGCTAAAGCAGGTTTCTCAACATCTGAATTTTGATGTCTCACCTAATCCTCCACAGCACTGCAAGGCTGTTCCTTCAATAAGTGTTGAAGGAAAGTGAGAACACTGTGGGAATGTGCATGTGCAAATACACGTTGGGGGAACGGAAGTTACCATAACCCGTGCTTTAGCATAAGTAAGTTTAGAAGATTCTCTCACTCCTGCCAGCATGGGGCTGGGAGCTGGCACTCGAGCCAGGAAGAACCTGGAGCTCCTGACAGGGTGGAATAGCTTACACCAACAGCTGAGGTCTGGGCATCTTCAAGGATCTGATGTGGGCTTCTGACTTTTGCAAAGGATTCAGTAAATCTCAGCCACCCACCAAGGAGTATTTGGAAGTAAAGCTCATTTGAACTAACTAAGTTTCCTTTTAGTGTAATTTGCTACTGTTGCAGAAGAATATTGTAGTAAGAGATGAGCTTTAAAGTAGCAGGTGAAAATGCTAGAGCAGAAACTTAACTGAGCTGTGGTGGTTAATCTTAGATGAGGTCCTTAAGTATGTTGACTTCAATGGACCTCAAACCATAACCTCATTTTCAATATTATTTGGACATACGCTACTTGTGGTAGATTTTTTAAAGATTAAAAGAGTAAGAAGTCGGGCTATTACACTCCTAAAGAGTGAAATTAAAGCTAATTTTGGTGCAGCATATATATTCATAATTCCAAAACATTTTTATAACATAGATGACAAGCATACTCCGTTAGTCCAAGTGAAGCCATATACAATGCAGACGTATTGTAAAACACCCAATATACTACCTTCAAATATCATTTTGAGACAGGATCCACTAAGCACTTTGCATCTAAATTAAATATTCCACAGGGACACAAAATATATTGAATATTTCTGTTTTTTCATGGCCAAAAAGTTAGGTTATGTGATAAAGCAGCCTATTTCCACACAAAGAGAGGAGCACAGAAGAAAAAAGACAGATCAGGGAACCCAGATAACACCGTCACCCCTATGAAGGGCCCCAGTGGCACTGTGGGGGGGATGTCAATACCCCAGCCAGAAACCCCAGCCCCTCCCTGACTCCTTTCTATGGTGTCCCAGTGAGCCTCCACTCCGGAGGCTGGGGGACACCCAGAACTGTGAATCAATGGAGGCTCTGTGGGTCTCATTACAATCTGAGGGGCCACTGCCAGGGTGTGCAGGACACTCCATGGGGTGCAGGGGTGGCATAAGACGGATGTGTAGGGGAGGCACCAGAAGCAGGAAAGGTGAGGATCAGGGTGGTTCAAGGAGGAGCAAGCATGGGAAAACAGAGGGGAAAGAGTACAAGGGACTGGAGAGGTGTGAGGGGCCTGCCCTGAGCCTGATCGGCACAGACTGCCCCGTTTTCTCTCTGATCTCTGTTTCCCAGCCCAGGGGCCCTGTCCCATGTGTGTGTGGGAGGGGAGCAGTGGTTAAGGTCCGTGTGTCCATGGAGGCAGTGGCTACAGCCAGGCACAGAGAGAGAGAGAAACAGGACAAGGCCAAAGTGTTATTTGTGTGTGTCTTCAAGAGTGCTACGGTTTCCGGCTGTGCTGATCAGTCTGTGTTTACATATGTGTGTTGTATGCATATGTTTCTGTGTGTGCTTACTGGGAGTAGGTGCGCAGATTCACCTCCAGCCATCTGCCAGATTTGTAAGTTCAAACAAAAAACACAGACATGCAGAGTCTATTGGTAGAATATTACCTCTGGGATTTACATTAAAATTATACGACTGACCAATGTTTTGAAATTACATTTGTTTACAGCAGATGAAGAATTTTCTGATAGATTTATTTTCTACAAGTGTTGCATCAGATTTTGAATCGCCAAACTCCTTGACTAGCACTAGCCTCACAGTGCCTCCAGTTCCACATGTGCCATCGTGGCTGTTTGTAAACCAGAAAGTGCAGTTGCACTTAGGAGCTCCAGATGCAAATACAAATAAGATTATAATATCCTAATGTCATGTTAGGACAAGTTAAGGTTGTGTACTCACCTGTTTCAAAGGCTATGATTTTCAGGGAAAGGAGATTTGATTATATGTCACAGATGGAAGGAGTCACACACTCCAGACATTCAAAAAGTCAGGATCCACACACCATTGTGACACATACATACAACAGTGTTGCATGTAAAATATAGCAGAAGCTTGCTTTCAGGAGTGTTTCAGGCTACCTGAATTTATAATATAGGGGGGAAAAAAGTAAATTTTTTTTTTCCTTAAAAAAGAGTACCAATGGACCTTAAATCTTAATTTTTAAAAATGCTGAAAATAAATCCTTTTTGGTGAAGAAGAAACAGTTATAGAAAGAAACATTTCCTTTGTGAAAGCATTCGCTAGAACAGCAGCAGAATCTCCTTTTTCTCACTTGAACTGTCTTAACATCTATGTTAGTGGAAAGTGGACTACTAAGAAGTTGTAGCATAGGCATTCAAACTGCCTGTGGGGAACAGCATATATGGTAGCACTAGGTACCAAGTGATTACATGACCTAAATGATCCTTTAGATGGAAAATTTCCCACAAAGTCAAATTGTCTAACAAGCAGAAAGGTGAAGCCAAAAAGCAGAGAAATAATGGCTTATCTGCTAGGAAACTGATACAGTATCAAGGATTGTATTAATTGATGTGGGCAATGAGCATGCAGCTAGCAATTTTAGACTGTTTCTTTGTGGTTCAACCCAACTTGTTGAGACAGAAGATTCTTTTAAGAGTAATCTTACTGAAATGTCAGAAACTCCATATATTTTACACTACTCCACATGACTCAGTTCTTACAGGATAATGAAAAAAGTGTTACCTTTGTACATCCATTGTCAAGATCTAGCTGAGTACACCAGCCCTGCATTTATCATCCAAGACACCACAAAATGTTGCTTAATGTAGTGCACACAATGTTTGGTCTGCATTGAGTTGGACTGTAGTACAATTTGTATTAAGTTCTTCCCTTAGTAATCATATGCCTTGCAGGATTCCATCAGAAGCACAGCAAGAGAATTCTAGAACAATGTTGCAGGACTTCCTCTGTAATATTTACAGTACTCACAGCTGTAGCAATTGGACCTATGACTGTTTGCCTCATTTGAGGGTACAATCACTATTCCTCCATGCTGATTTTGTGCATTCCCCTTATGTTGATAGCAGCAGCTTCCACGAATGTGGTTCTTTTAAAGACAAAGTCTTTAAAACTCTGGCAACTGAGAACTAAACTGCTAATTCAGTCTCAGTCTGGACTAGCTTCCCCCACAATTGTCCACATAGCTGGTGTAAGAAGATTTACAAACCCAAATACCCCAATAGTATTGTTAAAATGTCCTTTTTGTTGTATAGGCAGAAAATGCGTGTTACACCAAGTAAACTTGCAGAGGTCTCTATCCCAAGGAACTCAGATTCTGAAAGCAGCAGTCTTGTGAAGAGGTAAACAGAAATAATTTCAGTACAGATTAAAACAGTTTATCACAGGCGGCACAGCAGAATAGTATTTTATAACACAAAGTTGTTATTACATGTCTGGGCCAGAAAACAACCATCAGTTTCCTTCCTGCCTTCCCTCTTAGATACTGTTACCATCCTCCTTGGACTCTGCTCTCCTTGATACATGGCAAGTATATGTAAGCCTTCTGTCCTAACATCTACCTAAACCAATACTTATTGACCTATATATCAATAAGGTTCAACATTATCATAAGTAAAAGTTTACACTTAAAGCAGAGGTCTATTTGATTTAACACTCAGAAGATTTAATCTGGTGAATTGTGTAATGTGAAACAGATTTTCAATCCTAAATACTTGCCAATTCCTTCCATGTTCTACATATTTTTATATGTATAGAGGATCTAAAAATTTGTGCGTCAGTATGTGACTGTTAATGCCAAAATACACTGGAAGTTACAAGCTGGCCTATAAAACTTACTTACTTGAAAGGAGGGGCCTGAACAGAACTGCTTGTGTCAGTAAGCGCTTATCAGCTGTGAGCTGGGGCTCCACAATCCGGCCTTTTAAAGAAAATTGCTTCTCTGAGTTTCAGGCGGCACATTATGCAAGCCTGTACTGCAGCACCTGCAGTGCATGATATAGAGCAACATATGTTTGTTCTGTGGCACCATTTATTTAGAAATAGTACACAACACATCTGATGCTAAAAAGTAGAACAAAACAAATTAACACATTTGTTTTCAGAACAACCAACTATTTTAAGCCCATGAATCTTTTGCTAAGGTTTGGGGTTGGTGGGTTTGTTTTTTTTTTTTTTTTGTTTGTCGGGGTTTTTTTTGTGGGGGGCAGCAGCAGCAGGGAGAGAATATGGTCCTTAATTTTTATAGAACATTTGCTACAAAGCAATATTTTAATAAAAGAACCAAAAAAACAGAAAACAAAAACAAATTGGATAAAACATGATTATCTGAAAACTTTCAGACCTACTTAATGGTTATAAAACCAGAATTTTATGTTTGCCTGACATCTTAACATCAAGATTAGCAGCAGAAAATACTATATTACTCTGCTTGAAATGCTGATTGTGACTATCTTCTTTTTTTTGAAGGTAATTGTGGATGAAATCCAATCCATTCTCTTTTGTGATGTCAATGATGTCCTGTGATAAACACAGAAAGATCCGTAATTTACAAAATCAGTACACAGACTATTTAGAACTGCTAGACATATTGCCAGCACGTAAGAATGCCATCCTACTACTATGTCTACCTTGTTCTTCAGTGTCAGTGTCTACTCTATGCAGTACATCAATCTAAACTAATATTCGTGCATATGTATGGACTTGCAAAATTATTGTATTTTGTGACAATTTTTTCTCCACTGCAGCTATATGCTTCACAATTTTCATGAACATTATTACTAGAAATTTTAAATACTTTATTATTTTCTACTGCTTGATAACTTTCATAATTATATTTAACGTTACATTACATGCTTGTCAATGTCCTTTTGTTATCAGCTATAATTCTAGCATCATCTTCATAAAGATGTTAAGACAAGTGCATTATCTATGAAGATTACCTGTTTCATAGCATATCAAGAAGAAAATGACAGCACAATGGTGTTAGTAAACATTTGCAAAGTACATTTTAAAAATGCCTAAGTTCTCACAAAGATGAAGTTAAAGATTTCATAATATTGACGTATATGCTCTGCTGTGGTAAGACTCTGAGAGAAAAACATGAAAAGAAGGTGTTAATAAAAAAAAAAAGAAAAAAAGAGAAAAATATGTAAATTATATTAGGCATATTCCTCAAATATGCAAAATAATGCTTTGATTTATATGCACTCTTCAGACCTTTGAGTCTTCAGCTTTAATGGAAATGTGTTTTGTGTTTTATCTTTTTCAAAATGCTTTTAATGAGGAATCAAAAACTTTATTTAGGAACTTGCCTATAAAAGTGCCTTTTCCACCAAACCCAGATTTTTGTATGTAAGCAGCAGAATCTAAGAGCCTGATCCTCCACACTAAAATCTCTTGGCAAGTTGTTTTTGGTTTATGATAGTCTTTACATAATTCCAACAAATAGGCCCCCTCAACCAAAAGGAAGCATTGTAAATCAAAAGTCTTGCCAAATTACACACTCCAGACTGTATTTATCAGTAATCCAGTGTCCAAATACTCTGTTCAGAAACATTTTTCCTTCAGCTCATGCAGAAAATATGGCCATACTGAAGAAAGAGATGGAGAACTTTGAGTTACAGGAAGCACTTTACTACTAATCAGTCCTGGCCCGCAGCTCAAAAGTGTGGAATACACTAATTAAGAAGAGTCTCTTCTGTTTCATTTTTCATGGTATTTAAATCATTTAAATATCATGTAAAAATTCATGATATTTAAACATTTAAATTTCATGATATTTAAAAACTGGCATTTAGACCAGGTGTAAAAACAAAATTAAGAAATACTTGAATGTTTAAAGGATTAAAAGTTTTCTAGGAATAAGAACAATGATCAATCTTGTATGCAATTTACTTCTCATTTTCACTGAGACGGGTCTACAATGATTTGACATTTCATCCATAATATTGTATGAAATATAACATGAAGAAACTAGCAGGTGTAATCTCCTGCATATCTAAGGAAACAGACATGAAAATGCTCCAATACAAAGCATTTTTCTTCCTACTTTTTTTCACTACCACAGGAAGAATGAAGATTAAGGATTAGAAAACAAATTAGATTTGGAGCTTAAGAGCAAGTCCAGGATAATGCGTATTGGATCCTGAGTTGTGAGGTTTTTACCTCCAAATAGCTGATATTTCATACCAAAACCCATTTACACTACATTTTCAGCAGTTTGGGGAACTTCTGAGGAGTGTATTGAGACTACAGAGCTCACCTTTTTTAGTGAATATGTTTTTTGGCTACTAAAGATGGGAGCTGATAACGTTGCTGAAGATCTTTGATCTCTCTAAGCATTATATCACAGCTCAGCCTTCTAGTTGTGAACTGTCTAAGCTAACAATTAGAAGATCAGTGTGATGAATAATGCTTTCCTATCATGTATTTAACTGGCTTTAATGAAAAAGAAAAAAGATCTTAATTTGTCTTTTTCAGAACTTTCATGGATCTTGACAGCAAGAAACTATCTGGCATAATTAATTCTATAGGGCTCTCGGTGGCACTAACACTGAATTCTGATGTTCTCAGTTTAGGGAAAAAAGGCACAGCTACACTTTACGTAGCAGGTGAGATCATGTTTTGACATACCATTGTGTGCTGGAAAAGTTCAATAACACCTGATGATGTGGTCAGTCTGAATTGGTATCCCTTATAGTACACTGACAAATAACATTGGTCTTTACAGTGATGTCTTGTAAGAGTTGCTTACACCTGTTTCTAAAGCTTGATAAAATGAAAAAATAGATATAGATTCTTATCTGAATCTGACAGATGAAGGCCTCTTTTAATGCTAACTCTATACAGCCTGCCACCAGGTGATGGATTAGCTGAGATTCAGAAGCAGTATGCCATATCCAAGTTCCTAACACAGTGCAGTGCGAGATGACTTCTTGTAGAATTTAAAGTACATAATAGTGAATGGTAAATTACAGTTTTTCTTTTCTCCTGTCCTTCTAGCTTAAGAAGCCCCTGAAAAGAAACAGGTAGCAAACTACATGTGCAAATTTTATACAATAACTAGAAAAAAAAAAATTACATTGTTTTTTGCAATTTTCATGCCCTTCTAAAGCTCCTCAGAATTTCCCAACAAAAAGTAAATAGATCATAGTATAAATAAGAAACAGACCTTAGGCATTTCAACTTTTAATTTGTAAAGAAGCCTGAAATAATGCCAATATGTTATAAAATGAGAAAAAGAGATGGAAAATAATTGAGGAGGGTGTTTGAACTGTCTGAAGGCAGATCCCTGTTGAATAACTCACTAGTATAAGGCAGGGCGGGGACGGAAGAGGTTGCTAATGCTTTCCTACTCATCCATTGTCTTTTCTCTGAGATGGTGAGTGCAAAGATTTGCCTCTGGAAGTTAAGAAAAGCTTTACAACCAGAAAATTTCTTTGCGTTATTCTCTTTTTTTTCTTTGGACCCAATTGCTGTCAAATTTAATCCTTTTTTTATTTTTTTTTTCTGTCCCCTACTATGTATTTTTATAATATTCAAATTTTCCTGGGCTGCTCCCAGAAAATGGAGGAGACAAGACTACATAATATATTTCATTTGTAATCTGAGGCACTGTAGGATCTACTTGTTGAGATTTGACACTCTGACCACATGCCTCTGTAGTTTGATTCAGATTTGAGATCTGAGCCATGAAATTAATCAGAGGGCTGGAGCACCTCCCCTATGAGGACAGGCTGAAAGAGTTGGGGTTGTTCAGCCTGGAGAAGAGAAGGGTCCGAGGAGACTTAATAGCAACCTTCCAGTACCTGAAGGGGGCCTACAGGAGAGATGGGGAGGGACTCTTTATCAGGGAGTGTGGTGATAGGAAAAGGGGTAATGGGTATAAGCTGAAAGAGGGTAAATTTAGACTAGACATTAGGAAGAAGTTTTTCACTGTGAGGGTGGTGAGACACTGGAACAGGTTGCCCAGGGAAGTTGTGGATGCCCCATCCCTGGAGGTGTTCAAGGCCAGGCTGGATGAGGCTTTGAGCAACCTGGTCTAATGGAGGGTGTCCCTGCCCATGGCAGGGGGGGTGGAACTTGATGATCTTTAAGGTCCTTTCCAACCCAAACCATTCTATGATGCTATGATTCTATGAGATACCCTTTGAAGTGTCTAAAATTCCCACAGACCCGAGTTTAACTAGTGCAGAGTAACTTTGAATAGCCAGAGCCTCAAAATAAAATTAAAGAGAAAAAAAAAAAAAAAAGTATGCCATTTTCTCCTAAAACTGAGTTATCCTGGAATATCTACTTCTCAGATTTGGTTGGTTGTTTTTTTTTTGTTTTTTTTTTTTGTCCTTTTTTCTTTTTTTCCCTGGGAAAACAAAACAAAACAAAACAAAGAAAAGACAGAATTCTGTGATGTCCTAAATGAAGACCAAAGGATAACAAACAGAATCCCCAACTGTTTGCCTCTGTTGAGCATGGGAAGTCACTACTTAGAAAAGAACTTTATAGTAGCTTAAAGCTTGTGCTTCCAAAACTAGCAATATGGCAAAACACTATTGCATTATTACAATGACCTCTTTATTTTCTGCCTGTTAACTGGAACATGAATTTTGAAAAGAGCAACCAGAAATGTTCTTTCCTTGTATTCTCTTTCCAGAAGATAATAATCTATGTTATGTGGATACCACCAATTCCCTTATCCTCATTTGATGGTACTTTTTGGCTGCCATCTGTGTAACACTAGAAAACTTTAGGAATCATTTATAGGGCACATATTTTTTCTTCCAAATCAGAAATAGCACTAGCCTACATATCCTCTGTGGTGTCTAGGTACCTACTTTGTGCTTCTGTGCGCTCCTCAGCTGTCAGCTAGATCTAAAATCTTGTTCCAGCTTTCTTCACTATAAAGCAAAAACCCTATAGAAAAGCAGTCATTTGATGAGATGATAGGCACCTGATCATATAAGAAATTACCTGTTTGGGGGATTTTTTGGGGTTTTGTTTTTGGAAGTGGTGTTCCCAGTTGCATGAACAATAAGGCATTTGATTATGAAATATATAACTTGAGGTGTGCTGCTCTGAAAATTTTGAAATTCATGTATCTAACGTTTCTGATTAATTTAGTGCTACTTCACATTTTACATAGCACCTGTATACATCAGAAGCAACCACGTGCACACACACATGCATGTACACACACACACATGATCAGACAATGCATTTTTTCATAGATCCCTGGCAACTGTTAGAAAATGGAAATCAGCCCAAAGTTTGACTGTAGTGGACTGGAACATGGAGAATGGGATTATGTCCCTCTGAGCACTGTAGCAACGTAAATGAACTAGATCCATATGATTTACAAGAAATGTTGCCACAAAGATCTCAAGCCTTCCAAACTACAGTCACTAAGCAGGGTTGGCTTGCTTTAGTCACCCAAAGAGAAACTCCTAGGAAGTCATAGTAGCTTGTAGTGCATGCTGCTAGTTGTGAAACGGTTCCCTCTGGTTCAGCCATCTTCAAAACTAGGATTCATGTGCTGTTTGTGATAAAATTGTTATCTTCATGCAGAGAACCCATTAATATTTTTAGCAATAAGGACAGATCTCTTAATTATATACATTAATCACAAACCCTTGACTAAACATTTGATGGCTCTACAGAGGGATCTGGACATGCTGGATTGATGGGCTGAGGATAATTGTATGAGATTCAACAAGGCCAAGTGCTGGGTCCTGTGCTGGAGTCACAACAACCCCATATAATGCTACAGGCTTGGGGAAGAGTGGCTGGAAAGCTGCCTGGCAGAAAAGGACCTGAGGGTGTTCATCAACAGCCAGCTGAATATGAGCCAGGAGTGTGCCCAGGTGGCCAAGAAGGCCACCAACATCCTGGCTTGTATCAGAAATAGTGTGGCCAGCAGGACTAGGGAAGTGATCGTCCCCCTGTACTGAGCACCGGTGAGGCTGCACTTCACCGGAGAGTACTTGACAGTATAACTTGGAAGTCTGGATACCTAATATTATCAAATAAACATTGAGTAAGGCACAGTACTAATTTCTGATAGTTCTTATGTACTTTAATATCCCTGCATATCGTTAGGTGTGCAAATGAACCTGATTTATAAATAGAAGTCAAGACATTTGAAGCCAAAAATGTCTGTAAAATTGTATACATTGCTGAACATCCTGAAGTCAGCGTTACTGAATTTTCTTCATTATCAAGTGGATACACTTTATCTTCTGACATTAGGAGCAATAAAACATTCAATTTCATCAAATAAGCAGTTCTTCTCATATTTCTTGCCAGAAATTGCTTTGCTTTAGTAACTGATTAAGTGATCTTCTGTGTACATTTGTAATGGACTTTAGGTGCTTTAAACTGAAGTATGATTCAAAATATAAGATGTTATTTGCATAATACAGCAAAATAGAGTGTCTTTCACCTTATTCTTGTACCTACTGAAGTGTTACTCAAATTCATTTTATTTCCAAGTTGTTACTCATATTTCTTATAGTTCCTCACCATTTATCATGTGTATCATAGAAATGTTTTTTTTTTTTTTTTTTTTTTTAATTTGCTTGTGTGTTTGTTTGCTTCTGAATACTGCCCTTTGCACTATACTTGGGAGGATTAAAAATTATTTTGATTTATGGAGTCCATTCTTTTAAAGTTATGTATTATAAGCATTGTTCTTATCCAAATGCAAAAGTTTTTTAATTAGTGTGTTCGCTACAGTTAATAAGTAGGTACTACCCCTCCCTTCAGTCTATCTAATTGGGAGAAAAGAATACACTTGTGGTGTGTTACACGATTTGTTGCTGTTATTTTTTGCTTTACTGGGAAATAAAACAATCTTTTTGAGGCCAGACAAGTTGTCACTTCCAGTTACTATGGGTGAGTATGATATGGCATGCAAAATTGCACACCATGTTGATACAGCCAGAAAAATAATGGGTGTCACCACTGTAATAGCTGATAAAAATTTGGTGTTTGATACATAAATCAATTACCTACCAAAGATGTCTTATGGCAGAGTCCTCTCTAGGAACAATCTAATATAGCCTACTGACCCACAGTTAATGCATACAAAGAATGATGAGTCTTCAAGGAAATATATTATACAATCACAGTATATATTTGTGTGATTCAATCCATAAAATGACTTTTAAAGATTGAAAATGGTGTTCAAAATTCATAGTAAATAGTAAAGGCAAAAAGTGTCTTTCATTAAATATGTGGTAATTACATATTACAATGACAACTTCAGTCCTCGCAAGAAAAGGAAAATAGTGTTACTTGTAAAAAATGGAAAAAGGTGGAAAAATCAGTGTGAGAGAGAAAATATTGAAAATCTTAGAGAAAAAAATAATTTATATGATTTTAAATTTTAAAAATCCAGAAGGTCATAGTCAGCACAAATGCCTGATAGAGAACATTGAAGAGAAAATAGAACAAGAAAGGAATCAGCTATAGGGGCCATTTAGCTATGAGAACAAAACAACCCAAGAATGACTTAGTATATTCAGGGCAGCAGAGGTCTGTGTGGGAAGATGAGTGAAATAGCGCATAACTTCTAACAGATGAGATTACGAGGGTGTGTTTTATTTTTTTCTTAGCCTCCTTTTCGGACCGAACCCTGAAAATCTTGTTCAAGATGGAACCTGTACATGATAGAAATAAACATACAGTGAACGGCAATCAGCAAGGGCACAGATTTGGTATGATTAAATTAACAAATTTAATTTTATGGTAATGAAATGGTGGGGTAAAAGAAGAAGAAAAGTGGTGGCTATTTGGTCTTGAAGCAAGGGTTGAAATTCCTTTTGAACCAATGCAAAAAAAAAGTAATCAGTCAGAGTGAGTGGCATAGTCTCCATGTTCTAGCAAACTTCTGTATTTGACGTGGAGATCGAGAAAAGACAGGACAGAGATTTTTGAGGTTGCTGTCTGGAAGGTTTGTGTAGTTCGTATCGGTCCCTGCTGTAGAGGAAAGTCCCAGGTTTGGGGCCTGGGACCAAGGACCTGAATTTCCATCATGTCTAGATGAGTGTTCTGTCCAACAGATTATAATAACGGTCCTTGATTGCTTTCTGTCTCACTCCATGCTTGTGAGACTGCCTATCTGACATAGACTACTTAAACATAAATTACAACGGAGCATTAATTTGAAAATAAACACCTGCCTCACCATTGCAGACAGTTCCATATCGAGGCAGAGCTGAGATTTAGCAGACTTCACCTCACACAAGGTATTTTTATGGTTTATAGCTCTCCTAAAATAAAGTTTTTAACCTTTGTTGAGACTACCACACTGACTTACAGGATCACCTCTAGGTAAAATATGCTCAACCTCTTCAAAAAACATTTTACTTATTTTATCCAGTGTTGTTCTTCAAAGTGCTTGTAGCAGACAAAATCAAGGTCTTAGATTAAGCTAAACAAAAGGTTTTAATCTGTGAATTTGGAAAGCTAGCTGAAAATAGACCATCACCGAGCAGATTCAGAAACACTTCTATTCCTGATCTAATTCTATTTAATGTTTTTCACTAATCTTTTCACATAGCAAAAGGACTCGAATATGTGCAGACTGAGTTATCATTTAATTTTGAAATAAGTATAAAGGCAAACAGGAATGAAGACCAGACAATTTTTTATGGAAATTTGATCACGCTCTAAGTGAACAACACTGTTTGAAAACAATGCATAGACATATAATAGATACAGAAATGAAGAAATGCACAATAAGAAAGGTCACACCTATTGTATGAGAGAACTTATTATGACAGAATACTGAAAAGCACCTATTTGAAGGTGTAGGTGAGATTAAATTTAATTTGCTAAGTGTACCTGACTAATGTTTAATATTTTCTGAGCTTTTCGTAGTATGGAATTATTTGTTAAATAAAAATAGTATACTTGCAAAAAAGAACATCTTTAATTAATTTGTTTGACCTAACATAAACCATCAAGTAATATCAATTTACGTTATATTTTTCTTCTTGACAGTCGTGCTTTCATTGTATTTGAAACTAAATAGCAATATTTCCTTTTGCTGTTAATTTGGAATGAGTTATTTTAGGATCTCACTAATTTCCCTAATGAAGAATCATGCAAATATCTACCTTACCTCACATAAACCAGAAAAAAACAAACAAACAAACCTAAATAAACAACCCAATATTCCAATTTGGGGGGTCATTATAAAGTATCTTCTCCTGCACTGTCATACAATAGGTGCTAGAGGAAGAAAGACCAATAAATTACTTGTATCTATACATCTAGCATACATAAAGATTCAGCTTACTGTCAGTATGGTAGAGAACCTCAGCTGAATTGACCTATTTCTTGCTTAATGTAAAATTCCTGTCTCCTTCTCCACCAATTATATCTTTAGATACTATTCATGTTTGCTAAATATATATACGTGTGTGTGCGTTTATATTTCATCCACTTTTTTTTTTTTTTTGACCTTGTTACTGATGCTGCACTTCCTTTTTATTTCCCATTTCTTTCTTCTTTTCTGTAAAGGTAAGTCTTTAGGTATCATTCAGAAAATTCAGTATTCTCTGAAAAAGAAGAAGGTGTTTTGTGCCCCAATAGTTTAATACTTGTTAAATATGACATTTTTATTTCATAATAGCAGGATGTGTGGATTTCTTACAGTTCAGAGCAGACAGAAGAGCTAATATGTAACTACCAGAATCTAAGATTATAAATTAGATTCTTTTGTTATAATCTGAGTTTTTTCACAGACTTCAGTTCATCCATAGTGTTGTATCTCACAAGGATAGAATAAGTTCATTTTTGAAGAATGCTTTGTGAAGCATTCACAGTCTAGCCCAGAATGAAAAGTCTTTAATGGTTATTTTAGCTTCAGAATAGCTCTGTTTGAACACAATGCACTACAGAGGTGAAACGGAGGAGAAAGAGAATGAGCAGGAAATATGGTATGCTCTATAAAAGTGTGTGTTCTCAGGTCACAGTATCTCTGGTTTTGTGTAGAAGTATTTGTTTCTTCTTTCTTTTTCTTGTCCCATTTTAGAGATAAAATCTGTGTGAGACACAATGAAGCAATAAGCAATAGAAGTATTTTTATATAGGTTTGTTGTTTTTTGGGGTTTTTGTTTTTTTTTTTTTTTTTTTTGAGAATGACAGCATATTTGTACCTGGTTCTGTAAAGAGGATGTGGGTGTGGGTTCAAAGAGGCCCAATCTCATTTTTTAAATAGGATCTAGGGCAATGATATTCTTTACACTCCCCCAGTATAAAAGTCATCCTCTTTGTCAGAAGATGCCTTTTCAAGGGAGACAGATGGTATAAGCTGAACTGCGTGGAAAAAGTGTTTGTGCTTTCTCACCACACCTAGAAGCATTGCACCTAAGGTAGAATGCTGCTATAATTTCTGAGGGGGCAGAGCCTGAAGTAACCTCCTAAAGAGGGCCATGATTTTGCTTACTCGACATGACAAATACAAACTGAAATTTCTACTGCACTTCCTCTGCTGCTTCATGCTAGTGGATTAATTTTTTTAATGATAATTTTTTTTTTAATATGAGTGACTTTACAAATATGTTTCACTCCTCTGGTGATTTTAAGTTCCTCAGGAACCTACAAGAAACATATCTAAGTTCAACCAAAGGAAGACCTTCAGAGGCCTTCTTGTACCGGATGCCTTCCAACAGACTGAATGGAAAGAGCACAGAGACCCAGACCACAAATATAAAAAAGATTTTATTGTCTTTAAGTCTACCCCCAGGAGGGCTTATATTTATCGGGGTTTCTGCCTAGGTGCCAGAATGTGTACCAAGGCTAACACCAAGTGAATTCTTGCAGTTTACATCGAAAGAAATGATGTTTGCTTGCATTTTACTGTCTGCAGATTACATGACGTGTTTAGATAAAGGAAAATGTTTTGCCCTAGCATTTGCTCCTGCTCACTGAATGGGGTAGAAGTTTCTGCCAGGAAGCAAAGACTCTGTCTTTTCATGTAGGAAAGTGAGTCAGGCAGAGGGGAAGGAAGAGAAAGTGAGAAGTAGCTTCAGGCACTAATAAAGGCAATGAAACCCACTATGCACCCAGAGTTTCAGAAGAAAGAGGTTTTCCTGAGGGCTTTGCTTCAGCCCATGAAGATGCTAGTTGTTGGACTGGAAAGCATATGGAGGGAAAGACCATCCCCAGACAAATTTGGCAAGGGCAGTTTTTTATCGTCTCCTTTTTTTTTCTATTTTCATATATGTCAGCCAGTAAACCTTATATTTGTTTGAAAGTTTTTCCTGTTCTTGCTTTTGTCCTAATAATACATATCTTCAAGTTCTGAAAGCTGTTTCTATGCTTTTGGAGTCCTCATTTTCAGGAAAAATTACAAGCAAATGGGCTGCAATGCTCTGTCTATTCAGGGTGCTACCTGCACTTGAAACTGCCCATTGCCCCTGAAAGTTTTCGAAGTATATATGTTTTTACTTTCTTCTCTGAGATGGAAACTTTCCTATATTAGCGACCTACATAAGCAGTATCAGTAACACTGTCACATGGAAATGTGGGTTTAACTCCATTAGATATTCTGATTGTTTGTTACTCATATATTAAAGCCTAGTCTTCTGTAAAATAATAGTTGAGAAACAACTATTATGTATTTCAAGGAGAGCAGTAAAATTAATCCTGCTTACAAAAATGTAAGGGTGTTCTCACGGAAAAACAAACACCACAAATAAGATGACGGATGCCTTTCTTCCTCATCACACTTACTGGATAGAGTTCCACTTAGTCACGAGAACAAACATTACCTTAAAATGAGAGGAATTTGGTTAACCTAATTTATTAGGTCAACAACCTCTCAGATTTTTCTCCATCTCCAAAGAGAATTGGAAAGGAGCCAAGAAAAAAACTCGAGTTGTGGTCACCACAGAGGCAGAAAATTTGCAAGGTCTAGTGGAAGGTTTTTTTGTGCTTCATGAAAATGCCTACACATTTTTCCTCATCATTGATTTTGTGTTAAAATGAGGAAGTATGATTTGAAGTGATTGACACAGTAACTTGGGCCCTTAGTTTATTTAATCCAAACAAGCATTTTGACCTGGACATTTACCATCAGGATGCTGAAAGTTCTCCAGGCCTGACTAAGCAATTCTGCCTCTTGTAATAGTACAGTAATTTACATATTGAAACTACAGAGAAGGTTGTCTAGAATACAGTGTCTTTTCACCCCCAAAGTGACAGTCTTAATAAGAAGTACATTCCATTGTCAATATTTTAACGTTTATCCTTCTTAATGTAAAATCAATCCTTTAACATAAGCTAATTACCCTCAGCATTAAGTTACAAATGTGCCTCTCTATTGGCCTGGAAACAAGAAAAAACACGAGACAAAGCAGATTTTTACTAACATAAATTTTATCCAATCTTCCCCAATAAAGTAAACAAATCTTTTAAATTGTTTTGTATGAGTATCTAGATGCATTTAGGAAAGGGGACAAATCAAATAGTTATCATGGTAATGGTTTAAACTTATGTAAAGTCTGTCAACTAATGAGTTAACACAAATCTGTCTCTCTTGTTTGACTTTATGAATATGTGCTTTTATTATCATCCAATGACTGGCCATTAGGGTGTGTGCAATCATTCGTGTTGTTATAGCTGAGCTTCAAATAATTAATTTTGCTTTAAATCTACAGACATGTGTGTTCCCAGCTTATATATGTGGTGTACACACATATCATTTTGCATACTACTGAAATAAAACAGTATCTACTATGAAGTTCCAACTTCTTCAAAGTAAATTAAATATGATTAATTGAACACAATGTTAAATTAATATTTAGGTTAAATAAGATTAAGAGAGTTCTTGGGTTTGCTTCCAAATATTCAACTTTTGTTAGCATAGACTACCCAGATGAAATTATAAGAGAAACCAAGTGTAAGCAACAAAAAGAAATTCTCTTAAATAAATTTTGAACCAGTGGATGGTGAAAAATTGTTTTTATTTTAAATACCAAATGGAAAGATCTTACAAGTGAAGACAAAAATATTTTCTCTTGCTGTCAATATCTTACTTCATTCTGCTAAACAACATTAATAGGATGCCCATTACTGGTCTCTGTTAGAAACAATTACAACAAGGAAGCTAAAGAACACTGCCAAATTAAAAACTTGTCATTTTCAGATAATAAGATAGTATTTTATTCTTAATTTGTGCTACATCACAGTTTACAATCTCCAAGCAAGATGGAAATTGAATTGTGCCAGGAATGTGCAAGCACAGAGAAGATACAGTCACTGCCCTAAAAACCCTAGCAACCTAAGCAGACAACTCAGACAAAGAGAAAGACAGAAAATCTACATACTCAGATGCTTCTTCTCGTGCGTTCTCATTGCTCCCCCCCAATAATTTTTAAACAGATACAGGGTTGATGTTGACAGACTGCCTTTCAAATACAGCAGTGTGTTGAGAGAGTGAACCACTCATAAGCCTGTGAACAGCAAGAAAGACAGGTTTGCCACTTACCATGGCAATAAGTAGGCAGTGTCACAGCAAAATAACATTTCTTCACTTATGTACAGCATTTTTTAATTTGGTTATATGAAAATCAGGATGCATATATGCTCAAAGGCTAAGAGCACAGACTTCGGTCAGTGTATCAGAAAATACGATCATTCTCCCTTAAGGATTTTCTCCCACTGCAAATACTGTTTCACCTCTGCATATTGCTGTCCTCTCTCATGTTTAAGTCCAAGCTCTTCTGAAGAAAATAAACTCTATAGCTCTGTTTCTTTACCTCCCTTCCCTTCCCTTCCCTTCCCTTCCCTTCCCTTCCCTTCCCTTCCCTTCCCTCTCTCTTTTTCTCTCTTATTCTCTTTTCTTTTTTTTTTTTCTATATGCACTATCTCAAAGCTCTGAGACATCCAAAAGGCATCTTGCTGACAGCATCTACTTCATTATAGAAATGTTATGTGTCTTTCTTACGTGTGTTTTGAGAAAAGGCTGAGAATATCAACCCCTCCATTCCACTGGTGAGTTTTTAATCACAGCAACACTCCTGAATGCATGACTGAGTACCTGTTAATGGGAAAAAAAGATTCACTGTCTGGATTTGTAAAAGCAGTATTACTATAGGTTACTAGGAATGCATGGGAGCAGACATTAATAAATCTTGTGCAGATATTTTACAAAATACTTATAACTGAAGTAGTTTTCAATTAACATATTTTGCGTGACATCCTGGTCAGGAGCTACAGGAGCACAGGGTAAATGCTTCTCTCTTACAGTGACATAAATCAAGGCTGTCATTTATTCTGAGCAAAATCAACACAGAGAAGAGCAAAAGAGGCCTCATTGTTACTAATGCACCCTATAAAATGATCCTATTCAATTCACATTCAGAATGTGTATTTGTTGTGAAACAAAAGATGGAAAGGATATGTGTGTCTATTTTTGTGGGGCTGAGCACTGAGAATTATTCACATGATTTAGATCACGATAAATACACTCTCAAAAATATCAAGCTTAAATTATATAAGGTGCCTAGCTGGTCTGATGAAATGTGTTTTATATCCCTACAAAAGCTGGGGAATTTAATTCTATCACTAGGAAAAGCAAATAGATCAAGTGAGTGCCTTCCCATTAACTCTGCAATGCTTGACAGAAATAGGACAGCAGAGAACAGTTTTTTCTTGGCGCACATGGGGTTCTGTTGATGTCATCTGAATTTCATTCTGCACTGCTTATGCCCCGTTGCCTGGAGGAGCCCTGCAGTCTTGAGGTAAATACAGTAACTTAAAGCTTTCTCACTGAACATGTTCCTGCTGGTCTATTATCAAGATAATGGGTTCTTTTTCAGGCAGTGGAGTAAAGTTCTATCCATCTACTGCCACAAAATTAACAGAATAAATAAAGAATAGGCAATGGGACTGTTGAGACCACTCAATATAGAATCATGGAATATCTCAAGTTGGAAGAGACCCATAAGGGTCACTGAATTCAACTCCCTGCTCTTCGCAGGACTACCTAAAACTAAACCATATGACTAAGAGCATCGTCCAGACAGCCCTTGAAATCTGACAGGCTTGGTGCTGTAACCACTTCGCCAGGGAACCTGTTCCAGGGACCAGCTACCCGCTCAGTGCAGAACCTTTTCCTAGTGTCCAGTCTGAACTCTCCCTGACACAGCTTCATTCCATTTCCTCATGTCCTGTCACTAGTCACCAGAGTGAGGAGATCAGCACACTGCTCTTCACTGCCTCCCTTGAGGACATTGTAGACTGCCATGAGGGCAGCCCTCAGCCTTCTCTTCTCCAAGCTGAACAGAACAAGTGACCTCAGACACCCCTCCTAAGTCTTTCCCTCGAGGCCTTTCACCATCTTGGTTGCCCTCCTCTGGACACACTCGAATAGTTCTTTGTCTTTTGTATATTGAGACGCCCACAACTGCACACAGAACTGGAGATCACCAGTGCAGTGATGAGTGGGGACCATCAACTCCCTCGACCGGCTGGCTATGCTGTGTTTGATGCACCCCAGGACACAGTTGGCCCTTTTGACTGCCAGGGCACACTGTTGACTCACATTCAACTTGTCACCAACCTACACCCCCAGATCTCTTTCTACAGGGCTGCTCTCCAGCCTTGCATTCCCCAGTTTGTACCTATAACCAGGATTACCCTGTCTCAGGTGGAGAACCTGGCACATGCTCTTGTTAAATTTCATGTGGTTGATGAATACCCAGCTCTCTAGTCTATCCAGATCTCTCTGTAAGGCTTTTCTACCCTCCAGGGAGTCCACAGCTCTTCCTAGTTTAGTGTATAATTCCAAAACTAATAAAATTTAATAATAATAAAATAATAGTGAAGGAAAAACATATTTCCATTTTCACATTCATGTTACATACCTCATTAATAATTCCATGCCATCTATAACTGGAATTTATCTCATGTTAAACTGAATTACTGCCTGCTAAACAGTCTTGCTTACATGCAATACAGTTCCTTGCTAGAAACAGTTAGAAAAGAATTACAATATTTGCAGTTCGGTTTGAAGGAGCACTAAATTCACCTTACTGTGCATTATTATATTTTCATATGGTTAAATCTGTGCTTGGAGTTATTTTGATGGTTTTCTGGATTTCTTTTGCTATTTCTGTCTTCCACACATTCTGATAAAAAAACAGCAGGATACCTACCTATTAGCCTTGCAAAATGTATTAGGTGGATGTTACTGGCCTGTGTAAATGAGGATGTAGTAGCAGGTTTGGTCAGTCTGAATTCACTTATTTGTGGAGTCAGCATAGAAGCTTTTTTTTTTTTTTTTTTTTTTTTTTGGTACTAAGTTCACACACAAATAGCTCTGGATTTTTATTTTTTTTCTGGTGAGCAGCACTGTGATACACTTTCAGCTCTCACCAACTTTTGTCTCCAGTTCCCGGTAGCCTTCAATCTCCATGAATTTGGTCAAACTTCCTTGTTGTTAGCTGTCCTCATTTGGAAAGTATACCCTGCAATACCCTTTTGGCTGATGCAAGCAGCTGTGCTACAGAATGTGTGGAAATTTGTTTGTAATACAAAATGTTCCAAAGGGATCCAGAGAGGGTAATGGTCTAGCCACTGAAAGAATCACTGAGTTCAACCATAATGACATTTGTTGTCATTCTGCTCAAATAAAACAAGTTGACTTTTTAGCTGGTTTTTCTTTTTGATTTTTTTGTTTTAACTTTTATTTCTATTTAAAAATATACCAGTGTCAGTGCAGTTTTTCTCTGTTTCTGTGCCTTATTTAGCTGGTTTGTACCAAGCCCAACTTCCCTTTTCATTCAATAATTTGAAGAGCACATGTCTGCAATGAGAATAGTGTAAAGCAAGCCATGTTTCATTTTTCTATGTGTGACAAAGTCAGAAATTATTTGATTCATCTTTTTGTAAGTGACTTCATGTTGAAGAAGAAGTAGAAATCCTTAGCAGCCACACAGAAAACACTTGACAACTTTACTTCACAGCTCCTTCAACATGGTAGACTTCAATCATTCAGTAGACAGACCCATTCATAAACTACTTTTTAGGCGAAAAATTCATGTAAATGATTCCCTCTGCCTTCCTCTGCCTGTGCTTCAAAGTCATGTCTAGCACAGGAACAAAGCAGTGTTTCTCTTTTTAAATCTTAGGAACCAAAACTTTCCCTCAAGATTATAACCAAATAAATATTGTCCTCTTTGGCACAAAGAAAATTGAGGCTTTCACCCATAATTTGTCTATTTCATGAAGAAAAATTGTTAAAAGAGTAAGATGCAATGTACAAAGCTTCAATTGCCTAAATGTTGATGCATCAAACAAAAAATAAGTTCCCTTGCTTAAAGCTTCACATCTTTTCAAAACTTTTCCAGAAGGCTTCCTGCCTCTGAATGTTCTTCAGAGTGATATTCTCAATGTCTATTCAGGAAGTGCTCAACTTTCTGTTTCTTCTCTAATTTTTTCACACGTACACCTCTCTACTGAAAGACAAAAAAAACCCCAACAAAACAAAACAAAAAAAACCACAACAAAAACCCACAACTAAAAAAACTGCCAAAACAAGCAATAAAAAACCACCAAAAAGCCTACCAAAGTCTGATCACCCACATATAACTTTATTTTACAAAGTGACATGTGACTGTGCTTTCAGTGATGGCTGATACTTTTTTGTGAGGAATACATAGCAGCTCGTTACAGCCATCTTCAAGGAAGGGTGATGGCTACTCTTACCTACTGCAGCGACATTTTATGCAGCCTACAACTTTACATAAACCTGGTATTCATTGTCAAGATACTGTGTCTTTTTCTGTTTGGCTTGGGTTTTGTTTCTTTTTTTTTTTTTTTTTTTTCCTGCAGATACTTTCTGAGCTAAGATTAGAAGAAGTTTTTTGGGTCGGTTGTGGCTCGGGTTTTTTTTTTAAACATAGATATGCTTTTAAAAATTTGTACTTGAGAAAATTATGAGATACACCATACTTGATTTATTACATTTATTCAAGAAATAGAAAGAACAAGTAACACCTACAAGCTTCCAAGACAGGGACAAATTTGAAAAATTGACACTTGGGCTGTGCTAGGTAAATATTAGTGACAGGTGCATAGAGGTATGTGTTAAGTAAAATATGCACTGACACAATATTACTAAGAAAAACAAGGGAGTTGAAAAAATTCAATCTTTTTACTAAGAAAGAGACGTACATACTTGGATTTAAAATATAGCCCATATTGTTCTTTAAGGATTGCTTTTGCATTACAGGAGAACACAACTACGATAACTAAGATTCCCACTCTCATAAATACTAAACATAGGCAAACATTCCCTACTCTGATACATTTATAGCATCAGGAAAAGCATTCTCTCTCCTGGTGAGTTTAGGCTGTAAATGAACAGGGAGGTCAAATAATAGAGACAGCAGAACTATTATCCACATTTTAGTCAGTAAACCGGAGCAGAAAGATCGGTGGACATTTGTCTCCTTTGCACCCAGATGCTGCTACATTTGACATGGGGATTCAGGGCGAAAAATCTCATAGTAAAGTAAGAAAGCTTGTTTCCCAACCTACAGCCAGGTCTTGAAACAAAGCATCCATTTAGTTTACTAGACTTCTATTGGATATTGCTTAATAATGAGGATTTTGTAACACAGATACCCTGTGAAACAGAACAGGAACAAAAACTGCAGAATTTTTTTCATACACTCTTCCTAACTGCCATCAAAGAACGGTGATTCAAACCCTGCCAGCCATGGTTGCACTTGAACTAATGACTTAGAAGTGAAAAGACTCTACAGTCTATTTCTAATCGCCTCAGTCATCTGGGTTTTCAACCCTTTTTTTTTTTAGCTATATTTACTGGGATCAGAACAGCTGCCCTTCTTAGAATAGATTTTATGCTGCACACAGTCCAGAGTTCAAGAGTCTTCCCTGTATAAAAGAATATGTCATAATATCCGTGTATAGTCACTTTCTGACAGCAGGGCAAAAACTTGCCTATCCAAATAATAGGATATGATTAAATATTTCATCCCATGTTAGATATCTCATCTTTCTATGAATGTATCTATGAAGACAAGTGCTTTTCATTTTATCTTATATCTCTCTTTTCTTTTTTCACTGTTTATTGTTATTTATAAAAAATATACAAGGCTTAGCTAAATAATTTTTAAAAAGCTAATTTTATATTACTGTGTTAGCTACTGGAACAAACTAAAAAAATGAGATTATAAGAGAAATAAATTCACACAAGAGAGGAAAAGTCTATTTACATCAATAAATTTTGTTCGTAAGTTACCACTCATTTTAGAAAGCTAGTGTCAATTTATTCCTCAGGGCATATGGAATATGTTTTTCCATTTTCTGTCTTCTGCAATTCTGAGCTATTATTTATTCCCCTGAGGTATTTGAAATTCAGAATAACTGTTATATGCAGATTTAAAAGAGACTCCTTGTGTTCTTGTGACTCCATACCTGTTTTGAAAGTCACACTTCACCTTTTGAGGATCATGGATGTGTGTTTGTGCAGTGCACATGCATGCTAGCGATCACACCCAAGCACATTTCTGAATTCTGAAGCTGAAATTCAACATTGAACCCAGAGTGAAAGGCAGCACAAGTGTAGGGGTCACTTGCACGTATTCAGACAGCATTTCTGTAGCAGAAAAGCAGTGAACAGAAGTAGTTTTGCTGCACTGTGCTTCACACAGCATATGCCAGATTCAGAATGTAATACTAATTCAGAAAGAGGAATGCATTCTGGTCTCTAATAGTTATAATGGAGCATATGCTGTCGTACTGAAAAGTTCTGTGAAGAGGAAAAATAACATTCCTTATTTGCAGTGTGAACAGTCCACTTGGCATGAGCCTGCCCCTGTTTCTAGAAATATCCAATTCTTACTATTCAGGTAGTAGACTCTCTAGTCTTAGCTCAGGCAACAGCAGTCTTGTATGATACGAACATGCTGTCATTTGATTTGTACAGTCGTTTCCATGGTCATAACTGGTATTTATCATTACATAAGTTTGACAGACACCTGGAAAAAAGCTGCAGAGTTGCTAAGTGCTATCAGAGCAATTGCCCTTCTTTTCTGGTAAGTAACATGCTGTGTTGGAGCATTGCTCCTTTGAGCGTTGGAGAAAGTTGCCATAATACACAAAGTGCAAAGAAAGAGAAAAAAAGATATTTGTATTCATGTTTCACAGTATTTCCACTGGTAGTCAGTGTATCTTAGATTGTCACTGAAGTGTAAGTCCCCACACTATCATGGAATTATGGAATGGTTTGGTTCGGAAGGGACCTTAAAGATCATCTAGTTCCAACCCCCCTGCCACGGGCAGGGGCACCTTCCACTAGACCAGGTTGCTCAAAGCCTCATCCAGCCTGGCCTTGAACACCTCCTGCTGGTCACGCTTCTTGTGATGCAGCCCAGGACATGGTTGGCTTTCTGGGTTGCAAGTGCACATTGCCGGCTCATGTTGAGCATCAACCAAGACCCCCAAGTCCTTTTCTTCAGGGCTGCCCTAAAGCCATTCTCTGACAGCCTGTATTTGTGCTTGGGATTGCCCTGACCCACATGCAGGAGCTTGCACTTGGTCATGTTGAACTTCATGAGGTTTGCACAGGCCCAGGTCTCCAGGCTGTCATGGTCCCTTTGGGTGGCATCACTTCTCTCCAGCGTATCGACTGCACCACACAGCTTGGTGTCATCAGCAAACTTGCTGAAGGTGCACTCAGTGTGTTTCTTGGGCATATGTGAGCTACTGCTTCTCTCTGTGTCTGAGGAGGTACAGCAGCTATGGATCTTTTTACTAAGAAGACCTAGGACTCTTCCCCAATTTTCTATGAGAGCTTTTTCTCTTCACAGAGAATAATGAAAAAGGAACTGGAGAATTTTCATCACACAAATTACTTCACTTGTATCTTCTCCATGATCATAGAATCAAAGAATCATACAATCGTTAGGGTTGGAAAGGACCTTAAAGATTGTTGAGTTCCAAAGACCCTGCCACGGGCAGGGACACCTCCTAGTCTTAATGATGCCTATATTCCAACCTAGATCTTCATTCTGGTAAACTGGGTAAGATTTAAAACACTTTTAAATCCTGTTCAGAGCTTCTTTGTTCAGATCAAATGGGGTAATATATAAATAAGGGCTAGAATTAACTATGCAGTAAAGACAAATACTGTCTAGGAAAATCTACAGAAAGTGAGTTATTGTGTTAACTGAACCCCCTAAGTGGTTTAAAAAACATGTACCTGTTAGTACAAACAAAGATTACTGTATCTCTTTTTCCTGACTTATTTTCAGTGTCAGGATATTTTAGTCATTTATAAAGCAGGTTAGAGCTCTAAGTTTTATGTATTAATGCCTATTCAGCTGGCAAAAACCTATTTGCAACTGCAAATCCTCCAAGAGTCACAACAATAAGTTCCAGTGTATGAATATCATCACATCAAGAGTGTAGCGAGTCTCCAGCAATCAGAATTTTCTTAGAGATGTAGTATTCCTAGGAAATTTAAAATTCTATTTAAAATTCCATTCAATGGAGCAGGAAGGGGGGGTGGGGGGGGTGGGGAAGGAAAAGTAAATTATGGTACTGTCTAGCGTTTTGCAAATCTTCTGATAGCCAAGTTATGACTTGATTTCTGTGGGGTCATTCTTTTAAGACTCATATTTGTAGACTGAGTAGTAGCTTCTGTTTCTTGAAAAACAGATGTGACCAGGAGAGCTACTCCCATGATTTAAAAGATCTGCACTTGAAAACCATTTAGATGTAAAGACTTGAAATTCCCCAAAGACTTTTAAAAGACTCAATGCAGATCTAATCCTCCAGCCCACAACTGGAGCTCTTCCGGGGTCTCAAAATCACTCTATCTTGTATGAACGCAGCATGATATACAAAAATCAATATGGAAAAAAGCCTTTGTAAAGCCATTTCTAGGAATATTTAGAGCAGGCAGTCTGTACATACCTAATTAGGAGGAGACAAGGAGACATAAATGCATTCAGAGACATATCTACACTGGCTAAATCCTCTTTATTTCAAGTTGCAGTTCAAACATTCTCACCTTATTTATTCACAAAATTATTCCGAGTCTAAGCCCGGAATACAATAATAAAAGAGAGTACATGGGCCAGTATAATTTACTGAGTCAATTCTCAAGGTGTCTGGGAAGTCAGAAGCCTCACTCCATCTAGCTTTTTCCCAATCTCTCATGTTACTTAAAGCAGTTCCATTTAAGGCAACCGATTTTAAGTTACTTTTGAAGGCTGATTTTGCAAAACTTTGATATTTTGTGGATCTGCCATTTTATGAGAGCCATAAATGACACAAATGATAGAGAGGGCATAATATTTTGATGGAAAGTGTTGCCAGTACCAGAGTAAAACTTGTGTTACTGGATAATGAAACATATTCATACTTCAATTTCTCCTAAAATTACACCAAGTTGCTTAACAGTTTGATTAGATTAACAAAACATTATTCAGACTATTCAAAAGTATATGCTTTGATTATATAAATACTATCGTACTCTTCTTCTGCAGCCTTATGACTTATATGCTGCACAGCATTTCTGGTGGTTTGTCTGATAAAGCAAATAAATCTTTACACAGACTCAGGACAGGCCTACAGGTGTTCTTCAAAGGGTTCTAATTGTGAAAGCAGCAGGGAAAGAAAAAAGACAGGAAAGAAGAGACATCATTCTGTCCCAAATACCCAAAGAGACTCAAAGAAAATATTTTTATTTTGATGTTCAAAAATAAGTTGTAAATTGTAACGACACAAGTCCAAACAGTAGAACAAAGATTCAAGTATTTAAAGGTGGCATTTGCAACTTTGTGAGATGCTTCTGACAATTTACACAGTGCAAAGCAACACAAGAAAAATACCACCAAACAATCCTTCAGCAAAAGATTAATTTCTGTCTGGATTCCTGACAAAATTGGATTGGTGCTTCTTTTTACCACATTCATTAGCCACACAAAATTTAAAAAAATAATAAACAGACCCTTAATAATATGAAATGAGAGTCTTCTCATGGTGACTTTTCTTAGAGTACACTTAAAAAGCTACCCTTAAAATACTTCAGCTAATTTGGGAATATAGCATATTTGCAGAAGAAATCATGGGTTTTATGGATGTGGCACCCAATGGAGATCTGTTTCATTCTGAAGTTTGGGGAACGTTATGTTTTGTTTTAATGTTTTTGAGGTAATTTTTTTTTCCCTCCTTTCAACTTTCCTGAATAATCTCAGGTGCATGTTAACTCTCACTGACTCCAATATATTGAATTCCCAAAACAAGCTGTATCTCCCATAGTGCACCGCAGCCAGGGGTTGTTGCAATGTTATATATGATGCACAACCAGGAAGAAGCACATATGCTCTACAGGTGAGCAGTATGTGCTCAAGAGGAATGAAGGAGCATTAATGGATCTCTAACTATTATGTATTGCATTAAACTTATACACCCATATCAAACTGATTTATGCAGATCTTCTGGGCAGATGATTTGCCTTTGGTAATAATATTAATTATAAATTAGTTCTTGCTGATTTTTTTAAATAAGCAAATATTTAATTTAGTGTAAATGTTTGCATTTTATCTTAATATTGAAATTCATCCCTTAGAATTATCCTGGCCTGATTTTTGCTCTTGGTTCTATGTGTTATCATGATTATACTGCACAGCATGCTTAACAAGCCATGCCTCCTTTCTTACTATAGCTTTCTGGTGTAACAAGATGACCAGTCATTCTATTTTCATCATAATTGTAACAAAAATTCGGGATTCACGTTCCTGAAGAAGCACTGCTAGAATATAATTTTAAAACTTATGTCTATAACAGATTCCTGGTTGTTGTTTTATTTTGTTTTGCTTTGTTTTTTAATGGGACATATTTCTGTAAGTAACTGAAAATCTAAACATGAGTGGAGAACTGCATATTCTAAAGATACTTTCTCAGGACAAAAGGGATTTAAGCACTTCACCTAAATGCTGATGATGTAATTATTAACAATTAACAATGTACCAATAAAGTTGCCATCATTAAGTTTCAGAAATAACTTTATTTAAATAAATTACAAAAGGTAATTTTTTTTTTCTCTGAAGAGTCAGTACAACACATCTGTATACATTTAGAGCTGCCATTTAGATATTCTGAAACCTGAGTTTGATGGAACTGCCTTATGTTGCACAAGTAAATTGTAAGAATTCTGAAAAAATAATTGGTTTCTTCCTGCAAAATACTTTGTAACTCAGCACTTTCAGAACATGTCCGACATAAAATATTTCCTTCTGTAACTAGGAAAATAGATTTCATTTATTGTTGTTATTCTTTCAAGAAGACCTCATACAGAACTAAGGGCGTGTAGTGATAAGACAGGTGGTAAGGGCTTTACATTGAAAGAGGGTAGATTCAGACATAAGGAAGAAATTTTTCACTATGAGGGTGGCTGGATGAGGCTTTGAGCAACTTTGTCTAGTGGGAGGTGTCCCTGCCCATGGCATGGGGGTTTGGAACCAGATGATCTTTAAGGTCCCTTCCAACCCAAACCATTCCATGGTTCTATGGTTCTATGGTAACGAATTTTGACTAACCACTGATTTACAGCCTGAACAGATCATGCAGATTCATCAGCTTTCACAGTTGGCCCGTCCAGTGTTTGTCTATCTGTTGCACTAAATAGCTTTCCTGATATCTAATGGAAACTTATGTCATTGCTTTTAATATCTTTACTTCCTGTTCATTTTTTTCATACATGTGAAAAGGTTGTGTTCTTATTTTATAAGCTTGAAGATGTCTCTACTTGAAGACTTCTGTCCTTGACCCTTACAGTTCTTATTTAGACTAAAGCATTAGTTATTCTCACAGATCACATGTTATTTCTACCGCTTGTCTCTGTACTCTCTCTGATTACTCTCTTGAAGTGCAGTCTCAGACCTGGGGAAAAAAAAATCTAACGCCTTACTGAAACTCAGTATAATGGTGGGGGATTTTGGTTCGGTTGTAGTTTGTTTTTTGGTTAGTTGTTTTTTTCTTTTTTATTTTTTCTTTTTTTTTTTTTTTTTTTTTGTGACAGCATCTTTTCACTTAAATCATTATTGTGTGACTTGTTTGTTAGTATACTAACATCATAACAACTTTACAGTGAATAAACTTCCAAATGTTTTGTTTAGATTCAGTGACATCCAGGAATTCAGATCATGAGGGGGAAGGCCTGTGGGAAGCTTCATCTAGAACTATCAAAAAACTCAAACCCAAGTGCTTGAACTGGTACAATAACATTCACTGTGGATACCTTAATGTTACTCTGATATAAATATAGTCTGTATTTGTTAGGTAGCATGTGTTCAAATAAACCGTATGTAGTGCAGAATGACAGTGCAGTAAATTGAAAGTATTTAGATGATTTTTTTTTTCAGCCAAGGATATTGCGGTGAAAGAAAACCAATTTTGCTCATATTTTTAACCTAAGAAAAAAATCCATATAGCATAATGTAACTGATTTTTTTTAAAAAAAAAAAAAAGAAGTCTTCATAATTTTTCATCTCTATGCCTGAGTTCCATTCAGAAAAATACTTAGCAAATGTTGTTGGTCTTAAACAAATTCTGACATGTTCATAAAATAAATGAAACCGCTCTGTATCAATGTCTGCTAGCTATGAAACAACCTGTTTCTTCATCTGAACAATGCGATTGGGCTTCACTGAATTAATATACTTTACTCCAGAGGACTGCTCACTTGTATGACAACATTGAGCAGTTCCAGGCTGCTGACTCATTTGTAAAATCTTTTGATCTTTATTTAATCTTAATGCAGTATTTGGAGGAAATTCAGCACCACAATAAAAAGGAGTGTCTCCAGCAAAGTTCCCTGCTCATAGTCTTCTGACTCTTTTGTTTTCCAGAACAGACATGAACATGTTCATATGCCCTCTCCCTGGATGTACATAATCCCTTGGGGAACTGAGTGCCTTTACATATTGGAGCAAGAACAACATCATTCATTCCAAAGGGGGGACCTGGAATATACTGCATGGCTCAGAGGCGAAATGAGTCTTAGTAACCAGTTTTAAACCATTTTGTTATAGAGAGACAGAGGAAGGAGGAAAGAATTGTACTGGTGTACAGGGCTGTACTTGTCTCCTGTTGCTAAATTGACCAGCAGCTTAATCTGAGGCACAAACCTAGACAGCAGGTATATAACGCATGTCTCAGCCAGGCCCTGGAAACAAGTAGCTTCTACCATCCTTACTGGTAGATGATATTTGTCCCACAGCTATGTTTTTTGCCTAATATAGCAACTTGCTTAATCTCAGCTGCTGTGATTGGTGTTTAAGAAAATGAAATACATGTTGTTACTTTAACAAACGTAGAGAGAGCAAGTCAAGATAGCAGGAACAGTAGTTTTGCTCATGGTTCCAGAAGAAATCACTTTAATGGTATGGCCCAGAAGTACAGATGGTTAATCAATGAGCCAGAAAAACTAGTCTCCATTTCTGAATATGATACCTATTGGGAAGTGTAAAAGCAAAAAATTAAAGCAAAATGGCATCAAAAGACATAATTCGAACATGGAAAATAGGGCAAAAATTATTGTATTCTAAAATGTTGCTTTCACTGAGGTAGTATTAAATAATCTTTTTATATAGAAATGTACTAATCAGGAAGCATCAGGTGATGTGTTGAAATGGATCTGGAACCCACGTACCCTTTTCACCAGAGCACTCTTCACTTCAGTGTCTAATGTAGAGAGTGCTCACTACCAAGCAGCTATTTATATATTTACTCTGTTTTTATTGTTTAGGCCTATGCCTTGCCTATTGAACGCTATTCAGGCTATATTCTAAAACGCAGAATTATTCATATGCTTCTTGGCTGTGCTGTGAATTCAACACAACCAGTGACTAGATTTTTTAAAGCATTCCTCTGTGGATCAAATGTGGTTGTAGGCGTAAGCAGGCTAAAAGGCTTCTCAGGATGCTAAATAATGTGGTTTTCTTTTTCTTTTCTTTTTCTTTTCTTTTCTTTCTTTTTTTTTTTTTTTTCTGGCCTCTTATTTGTCTCTCGTCCCCACTACCAATTTCTGAGATATTAATCTGTCTGTGAGAACTTCACCAGTGCAAGTTCTTACTCTACAGCAATTGCAAGCTTGTTACTTGTCTTTCATGTAGGATTAAAAGAGCCTGAATTTTCTTACAGTGTCAAGGTATAGTGATACTGTTTAGAGTGTAAGGAGAGAAAACCTATGTTTAGGAAAATAAGAAGAGTGAAGGGATTGGACTGATTAAAGGTATGCAAGTATTCAATGTAAAATCCTTTAGAGCGATTGAGTAGACAGATTTACTCATTCTTTGCATTTATTTTAAATTTAGGATATTTTTGTTGTTCAATCTGCCTGTTAAAGTGAGTACATGGTTACTGCAGATGGAGACAAGAGGCACAAAAATCTTAAATTTAAAAATATTGTCAACTAAGTCTCTCGTCCACGACCTTGGTATTTTTTTTCAGAACTTTTAGATCAGTATAAAATATCTGTTTAGCTTTGCGATTTGTTTATATCAGATTCCATATATTTCAAGCTCAAAATATTAGAAACTTAGAGTAAGTGAGAAGTGGAAAATATGACAGAGACAGGGATAAAATCCAAGCTCAATGAGAGATGTGAAACAGTAATATTTTTGTAAGGAGGTCATTAACAGGATTAACAGCAGCATAATCACAGTGTATACTGAGTTGGTCCTCACGTTGTCTATCTGGTTTCTACTTCATTAATACTCTAACTTTTGGAAATTTTTGTTCACTCAGGGTAGGGAAAAAAATCTAAGCTAGTCCCAAATTAGCTTTGATGCTCCAGGAGAAACAGATCCTTCAATGTGTATATGCGTAAAGAGTGATTTATTGCATGAGTGAAGGTGACATTTTTAAGGAGTTTCCACTGATAATTTTAACTGACAAATTTGAACTAAACACTGGTTATAATATTAATTTTTTTCTTTGTAGAATTTAGAAATTTGAAATGTTTGGACATAATTTTTTATTTCTCAAAACCAAAAGGTTGTGGAACTTTTGACTGTTTCATAACACGCACTATGATTTACTGACAAGTCTTTTCCATATAAAAACTGACTAATCAAACTTTTCCTTACCAACTCTAATTTAGGAATACTGATCCAATAAACTAATTCTCTCCTGAAGATTCACTAGCGGAAAAAAAAGAGGCAACTGTTCCTACTCACAGAGAATAAGTGAGACTGTAAGTAACCCAATCCTAACGAAGCCAAATTTTCCTTTTAAATAACTTAATTGTGGCTTGTATATATTCATGTGGCTGATGCTCAGGAGCAAATGAAGGCTATAAGGTTGCATCTTGCTTAGACTCTGTTTTTGCTTTCGTGTCCCCTGTGCAGGGTTCAAGGCTTCTGAGTCAGTTAGATTCCATCTCACCTACACGCACAGACTTCACAGCAGATGAGAGCCTGTGGAAGTGTCCATGCAGGTGGCTCTGTGTCTTGCTACAGTGTAAATTAGAGCACATCCAGCACATTCATGAGAATCCAAGAAGTCAGTGACTCTTGGGTATAAAAAGGCAATGTTAGCCTTAGAGAACTGATGCATTACAGGCACTGTGTAACTCCTTCTGGAACTTCCACAGAACACAGCAATTATTTATTTCTGAATTATTCAGTTGTACACAACTATCACTAAATATTTGATATATTCAATCATTGATGCAGCTCACCAAGTTCTTCTCATGTATTATGAATACTGCATGAGAACATGAACAGGTAATAACAGAGTCATTATGAACAGGCAAGAAACAACAATCTGAGGTAGTAATGTTTGCCTTACAGGGAAGCAGTCAGGTACATGCTCCTCACAGGAGTGTTCTGTAAGAAACTTCAGGCTTAAAAGAGAAACAAGCTAGGAGTGTTGCTAGAAGCAACTGGGCAAAACAACAAGTTGTGCTAATTCCCTTTCTGAGACAATTCCTTCTCCATTTTTTCTTTGGCACTGAGGGCATGGATTTTCTACCAGTATATATGATACTAAGTGACTACTTCTCCTGCCGCAAAGGTGGTGAGCCAACAAATGAGTGGCAATCTGCAAAGTCAAAGTTTAGCCTAATTCCTGCCGGTTCTCTGGTTCCATGTTGTAAACAGAGTAAATCAATGAACTTTGCTTCCTGTTTCATCTATAACAGTTCACATTTTTATGGTGATGTTTCGTGACAACGAACAAGTGAGGGCACAATTTTGAAAGCTAGTATTGTTTTGTCATTAATTTCTATTGCATCATGAATATCATACCAACTTTCTATCTTATCTCCGCATGAAATCCCACAGGTTGTATTAAATTGTTAAGACAGAATATATTGCACAGAAGGTTTGAAATGAAAATGAAGCCAACTGTACCATGAGAGCAAAAGAAAATTTGCAGTTACAAATTCAGGGCCTGCTGTCACTATTTGTGCAACAAATCACATTGGCTTCATGATGTGAATAGAGTTCAGCTGACATTGGAACAGCAATGAGAGAATCAGAAAAAGGATGTAACAAACAAGAAAAATTACAGATCCCAAGGGATAAACCAGCATAAGACAAAAAGAAGAAAATATACTGCTACACTCAAATATTTAAAAAAGTTTTTATTGAAAAACCTCAACAATAGACCAGCAAGATCTGATAATCAACTATATTAACAGGCAGACTTTAAACCACTGGCTTCATAATGAGTATGATGGGGCTTATAACTTTACCAGTACTCTTCATGTTAAAAAAAAACCAAACCAAAACAAAACCAAAAACCAAAACAGGAGAGAGACATAACACTAAAAAGAGGTGCTTCTTGAAGCGCTGATATATACTGAGTAGAGTACCAAAGAAGTTGCCACAGAACCACGGAGTGGCTGAGGCTGGGCAGCACCTCTGGAGAGCTTTTAGTCCCGCATCTGTTCAGAGCATCCCGTCCCATCAGCTATTTATGCACATGGAGATGATTCACCTTCTCTCTTCTCTTCTCTTCTCTTCGCCTTTCTTTCTCTTCACTTCTCTCTCTCTTCGCTTCTCTCCTCTCTTTTCTTCTTCTCCCCTCTCCTCTTCTCTCCTCTCCTGTCCTCAGCAGTCCCAGCTTTTTCAGTTTTTCCTCATATGAGAGATGCTCCATTTCCTCTGTCATCTTAGCAGTCCTTCTCAGGTGTCACTCCAGCATGTGTAGGCTCCTCCTATGCTGGGGAGCCCAGAATGGGACTCAGCATTCCAGATGCGTCTCATCAATGCTGAATAGAGGGGAAGGATCAGATCCTTTGAACTACAGGCAATGTTCTGCCTAATGAAGCCCAGAATGCTGTTGGTTTTCTTTGCCACAGGGGCACATTGCTGGCTCTTGTTCAACTTGGTGTTCTCCAGGATCCTCAGGGCCTTTTCTGCAAAGTTGCTTTCCAGCTGGTCATCTCACAGCCTGTTGTATCCATCCTCAAGTGCAAGACTTTTCACTTGCCTTGCTGACTTAAATAAGGTTCCTATCAGCCCATTTCTACAGTCCGTTGAGGTCCTTCTGAATAGTAGGACGCCCATCAGTGCATCAGCCCCTCCTCCCAGTTTTGTATCATCTACAAATTTGCTGAGGGTATACTTTGTCCATCATTCAGGTAATTCACAATAACGGTAAACAGTACTGAACTCTAATTCCTGAGTCTGGATGTGGGTGCAGCCAGCTCAGAGGCTTCATTGGACAGAGCTCCCTGTCTGTGCCTGCTGCCAGGGCTCAGAACCTGCTCTGTAGATCAGAGCTGTAAGCGGAGCAGAAACTGTTGTCCTGCTGTTGGAGTTCCCGGGCTTTGCCAGACTCAGTATCTCCATGCTCAGCCCGATAAGCTAAGGCTCTGCCTCCTTCTCCTTGGTGCAGTGGGGGTTCCTATACCTGTAGGGTCTTAGAGGGGATCTTGTCCATCTCTTTTTCAGTATCCTCAGTGTTACACAACCTGCTCACCTCCTCCCACAGCTCTATTACCCAGTGGCGTTGACCCTTCATAGCACACATCTCTTGTAGGTGCCAAGACCATTGCCTTTGGCCCCACCAAGAAATCCCAGATATTGCTGCAACTCCTTTCTGCAGAGGTACCTTCTCCCTCAGGAGCCTAGGTCTCTGACATTACAGAAACGGACAGTATTTCCTTAGCCTATTACAGTACTTGTCTTTCAGTAATAACCTTTGTCCATAGACACATACATGACACATTCCCTCAACCCAAGATTAAAGCTAACGAATGACTGTGACACAACCAGAAATAGTTATAATCATATGATGAAAACTTTACTGTATGTGTTAAACCATACACATTGAGACATGTTTATCTATATTGTATGTGGGGTCATGGAACTGAAAATAAGATGACAAAAGGAGACTTCCCGCAGTAAAATCTGCAGAAAATATTAACTCTTGAAATAACCTGATGCATTTCCTGTGGATTTTCTCTGCACGTGCTTGGGAAAAGAGGGATGGTCTAGCTGCATAAGGTGACCTCAAACAGATTTATTTTTTTAATGCCGTGCGTGTACTTGCTCAGTGCTATCTTCCAAGTCAATACAGCTGTGAAATACAACTCCAAGGGTGTCCTTTCTGGCACATTAGGGCCCTATCCATCACAGCTCCAGCCTGCCCTACTAACAAAGCCCTGTATTTGGGGCTGAAGGAAAGCAGAGAAATAAACCTTTAACAAATAATGAAGCCCAGCAGAGTTGGTTTCTGGAGTTTTGTTGTTATTCTTTGGTTTCTTGGTTTGCAGTTCTTTTTTTAAGTAGATGCAGAGTGAAGGAACCTGACAATGTAAATTTAAAACTGGTATTGATTTTTTAAAGGGCTTGAATGAAACTGATCAGTTTGGATACAGCCAGTCAGTACATTTATCATGTGGAACTGGAGAGAGATCAAGAAGTCAGCAAAATCAGATTTTAGTTTGACCCCACAGTGGGTAATTAGACTGATATGCATTTCCTCTTATCCAAGTTATGAGTAAACATCTAATCCCATCTTTCTAGCCTCATTAAATTCAATACTATATGATAAAATTAAGAAGCTGGTAATTACATTTTCCAAAGTATACCTAGAAGCCACAGTCTCATACAGATTTCTTCATTTCTTCTTCTTAGCAACAAAATGGGACATGGAGCTTTAAATCCCAGCAGGGCTGCCGTGTGGCTTAAGGGAGGAAACGAATTCCGAGAGCAGTGTGCTAATAAGTTACCACTTTCCTGACTCTCTTTCCAGTCTTCTTTACAAAAGGAGATATTCTTAGAAGCTCTTAGAATAATGAGAAATGAATAATCTAAAGAACAAAAACATAACAGCTAAACCTGTGAAATAGATTAGGATGCTGCTCTCCTGTAGTACTTATCTCTGTCTTAGAAGATATCATTAATGGTGCTCTAAAGACAAAGATGTCATCTTTTTTGTTGTCTGAGAGGTTTGTTTTTCCCAAAAACCCCTAAGGTGAGGCTTTTAACAAAAACAGGGCTCTTAGCCCTACTATCTTCAGTCTCTTCTATTTCATTTAGTCCTTCTGTGTTCGGAGCTTCACCCTCTAACTGCTTCTTCCAAATTGCCTCTTTAACTCTCGTGTAATGCTGCTGCTAAACTCCCTTGTTGCCACTGCATAGGGTTCTAGTTTGGGAGTGCAACATGTCACCCACTGACAGTGCAGAAGGTGATGTCACCTCTAATGTAGGTTGTTTCTGATAACTTGCTGATCAAGTAAATGAGTAGAGTTCTAAGGAAGATAATGTTTGTAATGATTACATCAAGAAGATGAGATTTACAGGCTCACTGACTACAGAGTTGGATGGAGCCCCTAAAATTCTTCCAACTGTGGCTGTAATGAGAATAAAACATACAGATGGGCAAGGGGTAGATGGTAATCTAGAGATCTAGTAGGGGACTATGTCCTAAGGATTATACCTTCTCTATAAATTATTTCCAATTACTTTTCCCAGCCAACATCACAAAAAAAGAAAAAATAGTGTTTCCCCTGATCAAACTGGGAAGTTGTCCAAAATTAATATTCAGTAATTTAGGATTTTAGACACCAAAGTGTCTGAGCCAAACTGTCACATTCAAATTTTTCACATTACTATGCCCAGAAGTTAATCTGATGTGTAATGAAACCGCAGAACTGATGTTTACATAATAATAACTGTTTACATAAGTAATACTTTAGCTTATGTTAGTCTACAGAACTAAAGAACTGGATACATGAAAACAGAAGGTAAATTCTAAAAAAAAAAAAAAAAACATTCATGTTATAATTTTTTACTCCTTATAACCTTCCATCAGAAAATGAAAGAAAGTGATCAGAAATAAATCTTCTGGTAATATTTTTCTTTTCCCTATGTATAGTTTTCCTTTTTAAGTACCACTTAGCCAGTTTTCACATTGCAAGTAAAACTGATTGTGGATTTGTATTGTTGCTAACTGATGGGGTTTTTTAACATAGGAAGTTTAGGAGTGTTTATGGAGCATAAACTCAATCTGAAGGGAATGGAGTTTTGTTTAAAAATTATTTTACTCAACATTAATTGTTTTCTGGAGGTTCTGGAGGTTAGATATTGCATTCTGATTGTTATGGAGTTTTGATTTTGCATTCATGCAAAACCATGTCAATCTACACACTAAAAAAGAAGATTATTTTCTGTGATAATATGGGGGTGAATTTTTTAGTAATTAATATTCCTAGTAAGTCATACTATACCTTGGCTGCTACTTCTTGTCTGAATAAAAATAAAAGAAACAAAACCAATAAAATATAGGATTAGTTATTTAAAGCTATTTCAAAAGTAAAAGGTAAAAAATCATTGTTAATTTACCATTTGATACCATCACCAGAACAGGAGCATCTGCAACACCTTTTCCATATACCTCACCACTTTTTGTGTGTATGGCAATTTCTTTGTGAGTATCCATAGAGACTCAAGCACTACTTTGCAATACTTTAAACAGCTTGTGGGAATGCCATGTAGAAAAGCTGGAGATGTATGCCAGGGAACAAATATTCATGTCAAAAACCTCAAAATAAAACCATGGCATAGTTCCTCAATAAACATTTTGTGCTTCTGAGTGGTTCCTCCAGATTGGCAGGCAAATACTGAGGAGAATGCTATGCTACTTTTATATACCCTCCAGTGTTACCAGAAAAAATACTAACCAAGTAACATTCCTAGCTGCATCAGCCAAATTATTGCCAGCAGGTCAAGGGAAATGATCCTTCTGCTTTATTGAGCACTGGTGAGAGTGCTGGAGTACTGGAATGCTGTCTCCTGTTCTGCACTCCCCAGAACAACACAGAGATGGAGCTACCGGAGAGATACCAACAAAGGGCCACTAATTGGATTTAAGGGACTGGAGCATCTCATGTGTGAGGAAAGACTGAGGGATTGTTTAGCCTGGAGAAGAAGAGATGGCTCAGAGGGAACCTCATTAACATGTACAAATATCTGAAAGGAGGGTTCATGGAAGACAGAGTCAGGATGTTTTCAGTGGTGCCCAGTGACAGGACAAGAGGCAATGAAACACGGGAGGGTCCATATGAACAAACACAAGGAAATATATTTTTTAACTGTGAGGGTGACTGAGCCCTGGCACAGGTTGCACAAGTAGGTTGTAGGGTTTCCATCCTTGGAAATACTGAAAAGCCATCTGGACAAACAGCCCTAGGTTACTTGAGCAGGGGGTTTATGATATCTGGAGGTCCCTTCCAACATCATCCAGTCTGCAATTCTTTGATTCTGATGTTGGTGGTCTTATTTCAAAGCTGATTTTTTAAGAAAAAGACAAAGTAACACTCATGCAGAATTTCTTACCCTTTCCATCAGGTTTCAGTAGTTTTTTATTAACATTTAAGATTTCTGAGTTATTTTTCTATTATTTGCTACTAAAGCTACACACATCTTCCCATGGCTGTGTCCCAGTCGCTCAGTGGCAGTTAAAATGCCCAGGCAGTGGAAAAATGCCTTGAAATTTTGAAACTAAGCTGTTAATAGTTTACCTGCTACATAAGGAAAAGCGCTGCAAACCCTCATTGTATTTTATTGTCTGTTTCAACACTCTGAAACTGGTCTACTATTCTCTGCCTTAATTTATTTTTTTATTTTTCCAAGACAATTCGTAGAACCATGGAATCACCGAATGGTTTGGGTTGGAAAGGACCTTAAAGATCATAAAGTTGCAACCCCCTTGCCATGGGCAGGGACACTTCCCACTAAACCAGGTTGCTCAAAGCCTCATCCAGCCTGGCCTTGAACACCTCCAGGGATGGGGCATCCACAGCTTTCCTGGATGCTTTCTGTTCCTGTGCCTCACCACCCTCACAGTGAGTGATTTCTTCCTAATATATAATCTAAATCTGCCTTCTTTCAGTTTATAACCTTTACCCCTTGTTCTCTCACTACTCTCTGTCCCTGACAGAGTGTTTCCCCATCTCTCCTGTAGGCCCCCTTTGGGTACTGGAAGGCTTCTGTAAGGTCTCCCTGGAGCCTTCTCTTCTCCAGGCTGAACAACCCCAACTCTCTCAGCCTGTCCTCATAGGGGAGGTGCTCCAGCCCTCTGACCATCTTCATGGCCCTCTTCTGGACTCACTCCAACAGGTCTATGTCCTTCTTGCATGGGGGCCCCACAGCTGAACACCGTACTCCAGGTGGGGTCTCACAAGAGCAGAGCAGATGGGGAGAATCACCTCCTTCAACCTGCTGCTAATGCTTCTCTTGATGCAGCACAAGACACAGTTGACTTTCTGGGCTGCAAGCGCACACTGCCAGCTTGTGTTGAGCTTCTCATCAACCAGCACCCCCAAATCCTTCTCCTCAGTGCTGCTCTCAATCTACTCTCCGCCCAGCCTGTATTTGTGCTTGGGATTGCCTCGACCCACGTGCAGGACCTTGCACTTGACCTTGTTAAATTTCATGAGGTTTACATTGGCCCACCTCTCCAGCTTGTCAAGGTCCCTCTGGATGGCATCCCTTCCCTCCAGCATGTCCACCACACCACACAGCTTGGTGTCATCAGCAAACTTGCAAACATACTTATGGTGAAGTAAGAGAAAGGAAAAGCTTAAACACAATTTAAGATATGTAGAGAATGCAAAGAGTGAATTCCTTATTTTTCTGTTATCATTGTATATATTTGCTTGAGAATAAGTCACCAAGAATTTTAGTCCTTTTATATAGCTTCATAATTTCAGCCCTTTAGTATTTTATATTTTGATTGGCAAACACTTAAATTCCATGCTCTATTGCCCAGACAGCTTGTAAACAGGAAAAGAGTACAAGCACCAAACGCTTTCAGGCAGACTATTGATCCAAAGGTCCAAGTGAAAGAGCATTTCAGTATTACGGCTTGAATACATGAGTTATTCAAATTATGACATCTTAGTCTCATGTGAAAGGGTCTAAATCAAGAAGTAATGGGAGAGTATAAATTCATTCTTACAGCATAGAATATGGTGATGTGAAGAATTAGAGTGAAATCTAATGTTTTCTTCTTTCAAGTCATTAAACTGGCCTTATCTATTTTAATAAAGTTAATTAGTATGTGATTTCCTTCTTAGTCTTCTACATTCAGAGGACGTGGTTTCTGGATACCTTATCCCTGATCAGCCTGACTCATCTCATGTACAAAATGTCTCCTTTAGACAGTCTAATGTTGTAGTCAGAGATAGTTCTTCAGATTTCAAAAGCTACAGTCCCTCCCACTCCTAGTAGTTTTGTTCTCCGGCAACTGTATATTACGCCTCTAGTTTTTTCACTGTATGTCTACTTTAAAATGTTGGGAGGGTAGCCAACTGCTCTGTAGCAGATCATTAACCTGAGTGACAAGTTTTGAGCTAACTGGCTTTCCTGTCAGAACATCATTCTCCCTTCTTCAGGTGACTGTGCCTGTGTCTTGCAAATAGTAGGATTCTTGTTGATTATGCAGTTTTCACTGAGGTGAAGTGCAGCTACCCACACTATTATAAATTTAACAGAGTAAATACAAGCCTAACAGTGAGGTGAAATGGTTGAAACCTGTATTTGATTAAAAAAATAACCTAACATAGTATTAACAAACTTCTTTCTGATCATCAAGAAAGAAGGATTTTTGTAGAGATAGTGGAAAGATTCACTTTGTCTTACACTTATCTCCACAACCTTATCTCCACAACCTTTCATTCTCCTCCTAAGAAAGAAAAGAGAATGTATAACAGCAGTGTCACCAGAATACATACAATGAGAACAACATCTCCAATTATCTGGCCAAGAGTATTTAACCAAAAAAAAAAAAAAAATTTTGGTTGAAATTATACTTTGATCCTTAGCTTTATTCAAACAGCAAAAGCAAAAATCTTATGTTAAGGTCGGCATATTGTAGCAACAAGCGAAGTTTTGGGTGTGCATCTCAGGGCCTTCTCACATTAATTTAATTTTTACAGATATTAGTTACTAGAGAAGATAGTAAGGTATTAATCCTGACCACATCACAAAGAAATTTATAGGCTCAGGCACTGAAAAAAAACCATAAATCCCTTAAATCATTGTTCCTGAGGCATTCTATCTCTGAAACACGAGCTTTTTTAACTACTCTGATTTTCTTGTCTCTCTAAAGTATATAGAATTCCAGTAGGTACTGTTCTAAATACTGTTTCTCCTATGCTTTTTATGGCATTCTGTAAGTATAGTGCTGACTGTTTAATTCAGAAAAAAAGCTTGCAGACTCCTAAAGGAATTTCAGTGGAAAGACTTTAAAGAGAACTTTAATCAAAGAATTAGGTGAGGACTTTACCTAACTAGTGGATTTTGTTTGTTCATTTTTTGTTGCTGTTGGGGTTTTTGAAGTTTTAGTCTCAGCTTTTCTTTTAGTTTTGCTTCTATACCTTGTTAACTTTTCAGAGTTATTTCCACTCAAAAGTGACTGGCTAAGTATGTATTTAGGAATATATATTTACTTTTACTTCATTCTGTTCAGCTGGCACCTACTCTGAAAAGTACATTGTATAATTCAAAAAATATGCAAAGCCTTTCACTGGTAAAAATAAGTAAATCTTATATATTTTAGAACACAAAATCTATCTAGTAGTTCAGATAAGTTACAGAAGTTAATTCAACCAGTCACACTCATTAGCAATTATGTTGCAGATAAACAGAATATATGCTACTGGCCCTAGCAAGATCAGATATACAATTTCACTAATAAGGAACAATTTGTGTGGGTATTTTGTTTTTATTTTGGTGTGAGGCTTTTTTGTATGTTTTGGTTTTGGTTTTAAGCACTTATGACTGGATAGTGAAAATATGCCCTCTGATAGTTTCATTTGGTATTAATTCTTCCTTACTATTTATCTTTATTGATGCTGCCTGCTGAAAAGTACAGATGCGTATCATTATCATCTCAGGATATCTTCAAAACTGTCGGTCAATCAAAGATCCCTAAAGTGCTGTTTATTAATATTATAATTTTGTAGGCTAGTATGCCCAGTATCAGCATTCTGAGAGCTACAAAAAATTGGCAGGGAATTTCTGTATCTAGTGTACTTTGGTTATTTCCAACCTCAGCATTCAACATAAGCTATTTGTCTGTCTGACATGCCTCAGAACCTGATTTGGGTTGCATCTATAACACAATTGACCTACTTGAAAGCATAGTTGAGAAAGCATCAAAAAAACCTTTAACTTTCAGAAAGAGTTCTATCTGCAAGGATATAAATCCCTCAGTTTCCCACCAGCATGCTGTAATCACCATTTTTACACCCCTGTGGCACAGGCATTCACAAGCACCAGTTAGAAGAACCTGTTTTATTTTAAATTATCGATGTATTCACGAACCTGTAAGACCAAGGTTCTGCCATTAAATATTTTGTGGAAGGAATGGGGAAACAGAACAAGGGACCATTCTCTAACTGAATGAATCTTTACTTTTTGTTGGAGTGGGATCTGAAACATGAATAAGTGTTTAAATGAATGATGTGTGAATGTGGTTATCCACATCTTTAATTCTAACTTCCTAGGGGTGCTTTAAAATTACAAGTATAACACACAGGAGGGACTTACATGCTATTTCTAACATAAATGTAATATTTTTTTAAAATTTTGATTTTTCTCAAACTCATCCTAAATAAAGTGTACTTTATCTCTCAGTTCACAATAATTCTCTACTACTGGAAGCTAGAAAAGGTACTAAAAAAAAAGTAGCAAAAGAGCAAATAATTCATTCATTGCAATGTGGTTAAGGCACACTACTTTCTGTAACATGCAGGTCTGAAGAACATATCAAATCTAGCCACCTTGGGCTTCTTAGCCCAGACAGATATCGCTGACTAGGTCAGTGAATGGCTTTTGGCTTAAATTAATAAGCTCATTATCCCAGAATCACATCTTGAGATAATGATACAACAGCAGCCATAATGGTTAGACTTTGTTTCCAGTAGAGATCAAAACTAATGGCTATGGACAAGAATAGCCAATAGAAAAAGCCTGTAACAGTGCCTGAACCACCTTGCTTTTGACCTGTAGTGTACACTCAGTTGTATAAGAGCATAAGCAGTTCTGGAGCACAGCTGATTTTGGTTTTCTCTGTTCTGGAAGGAGATCTTAGACAAGCCCTCCAGGCAAGGAAGACTTGTTTCAAGCCAAAAACAATTTTAAGTTACTAGAACAGAGAGTATGCGAGAGAATTTTTTTAGAGGAAACATTATCCTATTTAAGGGTGAGGTTTTCCTCTGAATGAAATTCTTCAAGGAGGCTTTGGGCCTTTAACATCTCTCAGCCTCAGATGTCTTTGTCTTCACCTGTCATTAATTACACGTTTTCTGGGGCCACTAGGAGCACTGGATGTTGTTCCATCTCAGAGGGTCTATCAGAGACTCACAATATCGCCTCCTTACCCTTCTAGCCCTCAAATTTAAAAAACATCCAGCTCAGTTTTCTTTTCCATCCCCCCCATTAGCTTCTGCTATGTCATATAGGACCACATAGACCATTCTTGAAAATCTTTCACTGAACAACTAAAACTAACGTCTAAGTGTGGCTGGCAGTGAACAAACACCAGCAACACTCACCAACATGACCTGTGACATGGAGACAGCCTGGCTACTGACCACCGTGCCAGGAACCACATGTCTGATGGCATCCTTTCCTCTCAGTTTCAGCATTCTCTGAGAGACAACTATTTGTTCCCAGTTGTCTAAAATATGATATTGGATTTCACATGCATGTCCCACATGATTCCATATGATATTGGATTTCACATGCATGTCCCACATGATTCCATGCTAAAGGATACACCACTTAAAGCTGAGATACTATCCAATGCTAGAATATTTCCATGGCTTGCTTTCCTTTTTTAAAATAGAATCTCTCTCAGCCAATTTAGTTTATAACTCTAGAAAAAAACTGAAAAAAAAAGGGGGGGGAGCTTAAAAAAGAAGAAAGATAAAAAAGGTTATCCTCAATTAGGGCATACTCTAAATGGAATACTTACTTTGACTATTCTGCTTTTTTGTGCCTAAATGGTTTACAAAACCCAAGTGAATTGAAATCTCATAATTAAATACATCTAGACTAGCCAAAGGCAAAGAAAAAACATAGAGTTAAACAATCCCTTATTTCTCAACTATTCTATAACCATAAATGCTGGGTATTAACTATGTATATATGTGTTAGAAGCTATATGGGGAACTAATATTTAATCAGCCTATGCATTAAATATTAAAACTGAATCTAATATCACATAATATGCTCTAACCGATATCGAAAAAGCTCAATGGATAGTAGCTTCTCTGACTGAAATGGGGTCCTTGTTTAAAGTGTATTTTGATAGATATCTGAATCAATATAAGATTTGTACATTTTTTTATTAAGACACTATGAAGCTATAAAGAATATGGAAAATTTGGAGCTCATGACTTCATATTCCAGATAAACCCACTATAATTTGCTGAGCCTCTGTAGTGGAAAAGAATGATAATGCTGATGATGACAGCAAAACAAATGGGAAGCGAAGCTGAATGAGTTTGGTTAGGGCACTTATTACTGCCTGGTGAAAGGTTAGCATAATATTCAAAACCTTATTTAAGTGTATAGCAATACTCTTTTTGCTAGGGAATAAATTTTGAGATAACTGGCCAGTGAATCAATAAATGTTCCGATTTGTGGCCTGAGAGTTCATTTATCATGAACCATTTATCTCCTCACATACTCTCCCATAAAAAACAGCTTAATTAAGTTTCATGTAGACTCCTTAGGTTGTGGTATTATCAGCATGCACTAACAAATCACAACACTGACAGAAAAGTATATCTGCAAGCACACTTCAAGATATCCAGAAAAGAGTCATTATTTTATTGTGCCTAACTAACCTTCATAAATAAACAGAATTAATAATGTCTTAATAGCATGCAGTATAAACAGTATGTATTGAAGAATTATATCAGAAAATACTCATAACAGCATTTAAGCAGTGAATATTGCTGCAATCTTTGTATGAACTGTCTATATTGCAATTACTTCATCCTTACAGAAGCCTATATGTAGGAGACCTTATTTAGGAGATTTAAGAAGTTAGCTTTCCATCTATTCCATCTAAACACTAGTAAGATATTTTCTAAAGTTATTGTTCTTATACTTCACTAAAACATCAGCAAATAAAGAAAAACAGGATCTTAACTGGCAGAGAAGAACGTCCTGCCTGTGTGTCTTTTAACACTGCTCAAAACTCAGAACTAAAATTACTAACAAACGGTATCTGTAGGAAAAAACTTTCAGAAACTGGAAAACAGAAGGCATTAAATTTTCTTATCTATCTACATGGCATTAGAGAACTGAGATGAAGGACTTCTATATTAGGCTTTTTGTGCTCAAATTAGTAACCATTAATTAGGTCACCCATAGTCATGATTATTAAAAAACCGTATTTGCCAAAACAAAAGGACTTTCTGTCATCCTTCTTTGTCTGTAGTTGGTTTTAATGTAAAAAATAAATTTCATCTTGTTGGTGGGGTAAGACTTGAAAAATGAGTAAAATAACTCAGAAAAGGTGTTTCATTGCCCAGCCATTTATGCAGTGACAAATACACTTAGCAAATCTGGAAAATTCAGGGTCAGTTCACCCCTTTTCTTAAAGAGGTGTGATAGATAACTCCTACATCTTAGAAATGTGCTTTATATTGCAGACAACATGGTTTTCTGGGAAGTGTGCTCATTGTCTCTTCCATACCTGCCTCTAGAACTTGATATATTTTTTTCGGTGCATCAAATACTTTCTTCCTTTTTCTTTTTTCCAAAAAAATACATATTCACTTTTTCTAATTTTGAAATAACCAGATTTTCTTACAAACCTTCCACAACAATAAATACAGTGAATTTTTTCATTCGAGGTCAGAATTTAGTCTGTCTAATCTTCTAGTTCTTTTAAAATTATGAAATTCACACAGCTATATATGTCAGTTAACACATTTTTATGGGTCCCAACATTTACTAACATTTTAGCTAATGTCATAGAATTAATCACTGCAAGTGGATTAATTTCATACTGATGTTATAGAGATTATGGGATTTACAAAATGATTATTTGAATAAATTACAGTGGTCTAACATTAATTTCATCTGCATGCTAGCATAAAGAAGTAAGATGCAGCACACAAAAGCATCTTGGTGCCATACATTTTTCTTCTGAAAGGATATCTCTCTTGTGAAAACATTCAATTCATTATATTATGTCACGAAGGAGGACGAAGTTGCCTAGGGGAAAGTATTCTCTCCATTGAAATGTTAGCTTCGCAGAAAAAAAGTAAGGGAAATTGCTAAGAAGCCTCAGAGAATCTCATATGTTTTACAATCTCCTTAGAAACATGAAGGAAACATTCTTCACTGTGCACACGAGGTAGCTTGAAGGTTGAATGTGTAGTTGCACTGGTTAAATAAGCCCAGATGATACTAATGATGCAAATTTGAAGTCTCTTGGAATAGAAGACAGGTCCCAACACAAAATTCCTCAGTCCTAGGTGGTCTCATGTACAGTAAACAGGAATTTTGACTTTTAAGTAGTTTCACCACTATCTTTTAACTACTGTGCAATGGTGTCAAACACATCACATGGAACCTGTCTTCCAGGGTTTTTTTGACTGAGAGAAAAACACTTTAGACTTCTCATGGGTATTATTCCTGATTTATTGATTGACTGAACGCTAAAATCAGTTCCTCAGATTAACTCTGTTTTAGTTCCTTGAAATACGTGCCTACTGTACTACGGAAAATAAAGCCAAACTCTAACACAGCATTTCAAATAAGAATCATAGAATCAAAGAATGGTTTGGGTGGGAAAGGACCTTAAAGATCGTCTAGTTCCAACTTCCCTGCCATGGGCAGGGACACCTCCCACTAAACCAGGTTGCTCAAAGCCTCATCCAGCCTGGCCTTGAACACCTCCAGGGATGGGGCATCCACAGCTTTCCTGGATGCTTTCTGTTCCTGTGCCTCACCACCCTCACAGTGAGTGATTTCTTCCTAATATATAATCTAAATCTGCCCTCTTTCAGTTTATAACCTTTACCCCTTGTTCTCTCACTACACACCCTGATAAAGAGTGTTTGCCCATTTCTCCTGTAGGCCCCCTTTATGTACTGAAAGGCTGCTGTAAGGTCTCCCTGGAGCCTTCTCTTCTCCAGGCTGAACAACCCCAACTCTCTCAGCCTGTCCTCATAGGGGAGGCGCTCCAGCCCTCTGACCATCTTCATGGCCCTCCTCTGGACTCACTCCAACAGGTCTATGTCCTTCTTGCATTGGGGGCCCCACATCTGAACACAGTACTGCAGGTCGGGTGTCACAAGAGCAGAGCAGAGGGGGAGAATCACCTCCTTTGACCTGCTGCTACTGCTTCTCTTGATGCAGCCCAGGACACGGTTGGCTTTCTGGGCTGCAAGCGCACATTGCTGGCTCATGTTGAGCTTCTCATCAACCAACACCCCCAAGTCCTTCTCCTCAGAGCTGCTCTCAATCCATCCTCTGCCCAGCCTGTATTTGTGCTTGGGATTGCTCTGGCCCACATGCAATACCTTGCACTTGGCCTTGTTAAATTTCATGAGGTTTACACTAGCCCACCTCTCCAGCCTGTCAAGCTTAGAAGAAGGAGAAGGGCAGCTACTTCTCAAAAAACTCAGGTTTTGATTTGTTGTTTTTTTTTGTTTTGGTGTTTTGTTTTTTGGGGGTTTTTTTGTTTTTTTGGTTTTTTTTTTGTTGTTGTTGTTTTTGTTTTTGTTTTTTTTTAATAGTTGGATGCTTGTTTTCCTAGAGTCTTAGCCATTTTCACTGTCTTGGCTGTACAGCCTTAGCTGGCAAGTTGTGAGATAAGAGAAGTGTGACTTTCTCATTTAAAATCCATTAAGGCAGACACTTGGCCTGAGGCTTCGGGAGCACAGAGTGCATGTGCACTGTACAGAACCAAGAAGCAGGTTTTATTAGCACAAAAGCATTGACATACTTAAGCAGTTATGTCACTTTTGTAGTTTGAGCTATCTCATTGGATATCTCTCTGTGCAGCTTGTGTTGTGCCAGGGAGACATACTCACTGCACTGCATTGTTGATAGAGATCTTGACCAGTCATTTAAATAGCAAAATTTCACATATCTATCAGAAAGTTTTCAATTGAATTTATTAGTCTCTTACAGTTATCTGCCACCTGTCACCATATACCATCAAGCAGAAATATATCCATTTTTGAAGTGACAGTATGAAATCTTAGTAGCAGCAGCAGGTATTTCTGGATTTTTGTAAGAACACTTGTGTCATGGATGGTGCAAAGGTTACAGAAAACTTTGCTATAAAGCTCTATTGCTATTAAACTGTGTCCTCTGACAACAAGATAATGCAGATTATTTGCTTTATTATACCAGTTCTTGATTTCCTTTCATCCATCACCATTTCTGACAGTCACTGACATAGGGAGATCTAATATGCATGGTTGTTAGTGAGAAAACCCTTGGCCAAAAAGTGAAAAACATCACACAAGCCTGCCATCCTGTTACTTTGATAATTAAATATATTCTGCCTCTAGCCTCCTTTACTTGTGACTAAAACACATCATCACTTATGTGGACAGCTAAGAAATTTCAATTTCTTTAAATTTTTAGAATTAAGATATGCTAAAATATTAGCTACTCTTGAAATGAAGGCAGGAGAACACAAGAAGAATTATTAATGGGCTTTCTCGGGGACACCACTGAATAAAGAATACATACTTATGAAATCAACAAAATTGTCTCATTTAGTTAAGATTATACGCTTTCCTTCTTTTTTTCACTTTATTTTAACATCACTTGAACTTTGCTTAGTTGGTAGATGTAGATCACGAGACAGGGAGATTTCAGTGAAACTGTGAATACCATCCTCAGAAGTCCATATCAAGTACACAAACAACAAAGAGCCTGAGCAATCTTTAATCTAGCAGACAAAGGCATAACAATAAGTTGAACAAACAGAGTCTGGAGCAATGCAAAGTGGAAATAAATTGCAAATTTTAACAGTGAGAATGATTAGCCATTAAAATAGCTCACCATAGAAAGAGTAGGATCACCATAGCTTGAATTCTTTGAAGGGGTGTTTCTCTGAAAGAGGTTTTATTCAAATAAAAATTGTTAGGCTCAATACAGGGATTACTTGGGATTTTTATGCAAAATGTTAGATTAAATGCACATATCCTTGAATCTTATTAATTATATCAAAATAAGTTTAATTTTGAACTAGGACTGGAGTATGACGGAAGCAAGGTTAGTTATATTTAACTTAATGCCTATTTGCTCTGAGAGGTGCTAGAATGGTAAATGTGGTGTTTAGCTGCTAGTACACCTGAGAGATAATGAAGTTGATGTACTAACTGGAAATTCTATTCAACAAGTCATGAGATTTCTATCCTGTTAAAAACAATCTCTCGAATTGTTTAAATTTTTGCTTTTTTTTAATATTCTCTCATTTTTTAATAATTTATGAAAATGGTTACTTTTGACAATCCCATTGTGGTTCAGTTTTTTTCCTTTTCTACCCTATTAGCTTTTCCACCAGTCTGGCACAATGAAACCTACATTGATGGCTGTGTTTAACTCCTATTAATCCTTTCTGTGTTTTTCATTTGTTGTTTCTCTACTCCAGAAACTTTCAAAATTTCCTGGCCCCTGAAAAGTGATGTTCTGAAAACTAGAGAGACTTACAAATCTAAAGAGGAAGAATGGATGTTACAAAATATAACATTTCAGAAAAAAAATCGGGACATCATTAGTTGTCTGTATATACTGACAAATGAAAAACAATAAACCAAATCAAAAACAAAACAAAACAAAACAAAACAAAAAGGAGATGGATTTTAACATGTGAAATTCCATAATCTTAAAGAATTGAAATCTACTACAAAAGTATTTTGCAAAGAATACAGCTATGTGTCTTCGCATTGCCACAGAATGGAAACATATTGATGTTTCACCCTTTAATATCTGTAATGTTTTCATTGTTCATATTGGTGTACATAACACCTATACTTGATGAGTGTTGTGTATTCCTTTGAACGACTTTTTAATGTCTTTAGCAGCAAAGAGAAAGTCAGTCTGCTTGGCACAATGGATTCCATCATAACTTGTCCTTCAAAGAAAGAATCAGCTCAGAGAGGAGAGAAGTGGAGTTCACATCAGATGAGAAAGAGGTTTTTGCCTTTGCTTTTATTGGTACAGTAGTCTATCATTTATTATAGATGCCTTTTTAAACATTTTCCTCCAATTGTGTTGAGTGAGATATATTTTGTCTGTTGCACATCCAGCTTAGAGTTATCAGAGAGACAATTAAAGCATGTTATCAATAACTCTTTTGAGAACACTATGCTGGGAATTTAAGATATGCAGCTCATAAAGATTTGCTCATTGCGAACACCTCTTTTGATGCCTATGTGGAAGAACATAACTGTCAAACTGACTGGGTAACTAAACACTTCTTTAACAAACCAAAGCACACTGAAATGACCTCAGAGGTGTCTCACAAAGTTAAGAGCGCAGCATGGGACGCAGCCTCTTATGCCAACTTCTTGACTGTCATATGTGAATAAGAGATGCCTCTTCTAACGTTTAATATGTGCTCAAAATATCAGTAAGTGCACCACAAGTCCCCTAATGGACATAAAAAGACCCCAATCAACTACGCAATATTGGAAAAAAAATAAAAAAGGAATATAGATTATGTGAAAGCAAAGTTATTAAACTACTCTGTTAACTTTTTCCTAAAACTAAAGCAGAAATAAAGACAACGGACTCCTCAAGCTAAACAGAAGACCAAGCTCTGGAAAAAAATGCTGTTTATTCATGAGCTATTCTGAAGCACAACAAAATTGGGAAGATTGGATACCTTATGAAATGGCATATGTAAGTCTACTACTAGATGAATACACAAAACATTTTGCAACCTGGATCTGCTGTTCTAGACAACTCATTACATATTTTTGTATCGTTACAATGTGCTGGATACTTCAACTTGCAGCTGTGAAGCATTTACCTGGTTATACTGGCCTCTGTTAGGAGTTTTACATACAATTCATGGATTAAACTTTTACAAAGACAAGGCGTTAGACAGTGGTCATGTGTCTTTGTTTGAAGCTATAGTCAGGAGAAAATTAAAGAAATTAAAAAAAAAATTAAGAATAGACCCTTTAAAATTCTGGATGTAACATCAGCTAGGGACCCTGCAGGCTGGCTTAGAAGACCTCTGAGAAGATACTACACAGGTGCAAAAGGATGCAAAAAGATAGTGAGAAAAGCCAGGTAAAAAAATATATTATGATGTACCTCTGTTGCCTGGCAAAAGTGAAATGCTGGAGAACTTCTTTTGTATCTCATAAATATATTCCCACTACATTTCGTAAGAAATCTTAAACATAGTCCTGCAGTTTGAAAGAAAGTCCTGCACTGACTTTAAGGTTTGTCACAGTGTTCCCTCTGACAACTAATTTATTAACTTGTGTATTTTAAGTCACCTCAAAAAGTCTTATTTCATTTAGTAAATATTTAGAGGAAAAAGATGTGGCCAGTAGAGGGCAGGAACATAGAGCATACATGGGGGGCAGGAGGAGTAATCTTGTCCCCAACAAGAGCATATTATGCTAGTAGGTGAGAGTATCAGGGGTAGGTCACCTGGTTTCTACACTATTGGAAAATGCAAGGAAAATTTTAACTTAACAAACAAACAAATGTTATTTCTGAAGCTTTAAGGCATAGTAACTCATAAGGAAACAAAGTTGAGCTAAAAGCCCAGTTTACAATGTTTGTCGAGGTTTGGAGGTTTTAACTGGCCTATTGTTAACCCTGAGCCTTGCTAACCTGAAGTTTGGGTAATTGGGGTTGCTGAACAACAAGAGAAAACTCAGATTCAGAAACTAACCTTAAGTGACTGAATTAGCAAAGGTCACTCTTTTCTTCCTCTTTTTCCTATCATGGATGGAGTGGAGACTGTCAGGGTATCTTAATTACAGACAGATACTTTCTGCTTTCAAAACTATAGATTTCCAGATGAGACCACAGAATCAAGAAGGTGAATAAAATGCGCTAACTACAGGAGAAAAATCTTTGGTAACAGGTGTACACATATTTCCCCACCCCCTCCCCACAATTATTTCAAGCTGAAAAACAGCTTACTAAAAGTGTATTGAGAACCATAATTTTTGTTAGTAAAAGGAGAAGAGATGCAATTGAGCCCACAATGAATTTGGGAACTGTATGATTTACAGTTTCTTTGACTTCAGAGACATTTCAAGAGCTTCTTAATGTTGATGCATATGGGACATTCCAGTTACTCCTGATCACAAATATGTGGCTTCCCTGGTGGTATGACCATAATAAAAAGGTCAGGCCTTGCAATTGCAATTGCAAACTCTTGCATTTTCTGAGATTTCTAGATTTTGTTTTCTCTCAGTTTTTGAAAAAATAGGACCAGTACAATATATTGGTGGCTGTGAGAAACCAAAGGAAATGCCACTCAGAGAGCTAATAAAGCAATTTTAACTTTTCCTCAGTGCTTAATAAAGTATAACACCATAAGATATGTTCTCCTTGTAAAGTAGTTTAAAAAATGAAATTAATTTTAAAGAAATCTTGGATGTCATGTTCTATGAGTATACAGATAAATAATGAAAAGCATTTTAAGCGTTAGGCACTATAGCCATAGAACATGGAGAGTTTGCATACTTTCCCAGTAAAATTTAATTACACCAAGCAGTGTCAGTTTATCATAGCACCACTTCTTCATCTACTTGTATGCCAGGCTGTTCAACCCATGTATTTGTCCTCACTGCTCTTTTATGTATCCAGACTCTGAAATGGATGTCATCTATTGGAGAATAACCAAGTACTAGGCCAAAGAAGTTCTATAATTTTGTGGTCAGCATTTCATATTCTAGTCCTGCAGATTCCTACCTTGCTCTGCTCTGGCTTTCATCCAGAGCAGCTATAACTCTCAATGTGCCATTTATTTGACCTTTTCTTTGCAATTTCCTCCTAGCTTTACACTTAAACCTCTAACTCTCCCTGGGTCCCTTGTGATATCATCAGGGAGCTATGGGTAGAGATGAATAAATCATGTGCAAGCAGACCATGCCTTAGTTCTTCTGGACTTTCCCAAACAAAGTTTCTTTCTGATCCTCAGACTTCCATGTACCAGGTTACACAGTATGTCTCTAATTTCCAGTTGTGATATTACATGTACTTGAGGACCATTAAGTACACGAAGAGCCATCTTCTAAAACTACTGTACTGAGGGATCAATTTGGGTGCAATTTAACAGTTTTTAATGTCTTTTGAATTCCTTCACCTCTGCAAATACTTTGTGATTTTCCACAAATCTGATCTGCATTTTTGTTGACATATGTGACTGTTGTGAGTGAAATCTTCCCTGACAGGACTCATTTTCAGAAAAGAAAACAGACAACATTCACAAACCTAAATAGCAAGGGGGAAATCCCTATTTAAGTACATAATTACTGTACGAGCAGACTTCTTTTCAATATTGATGATCACTAAAATAAACAACAGTAGATATTCTACCCTCATAAAATTTGGTTGGCTTCGAGATGTCTCAGC
>NW_010118013.1:56866-78984 GCF_000699245.1 Pterocles gutturalis
ACATAAGTGCTTAACGTTATTTTTTTTCTGTTATTATATCTTGGCAGAACTTGAAATACAGATTTGTAGGTTCTGCACAAATATTTTATTCAGTTTTATACATGTAGATTTGTACCCTCCTCCTCAATTTTTGCTTTGAGTTTCCGGTTCTAACAAACTCAGACTCTCAAAGCAAAACTGCTGAGTATCATCCGGTTTAATGTTCAAACACTGAAAATTTGCGTATTTCACATCATGCAAAATCATAACCTGACCCACTTTCAATGCAATCAATTAACGAAAAAAAAAATGTGCAATTTTTTTCCCCTTGCAATACAAAGATTGTGCAGAAGCACATTCTTAATCAGTATTTAGGGCTCAGGAATATCTGGGCCATCCTCTCTTCTGGACATTCTAATATTTTTCAGCATTCAGTTAACCTTCTTCACTTTCAGTAAGGGACTTGCTTTTTCCATCCAATAATTTGAGGTTACAGTAGCTGAACAGTGGAAATGCTATGGGCCTCATTATTTCTTTTGACAAGCCTCATTGATTTCAATGCTACATGACCATTAATTGCTAGTAATATCTCCTAATCCAGGTGTAATTGATTAACAGTTAGAGCTATTTTTCTGTTTGGTTTAAGAAACTACCCATCCTCATCAGAAATCTGTGATATCATTAACTATGCTCTGCTGCTTCAAAGGAAATTAATAATCAATCTTCCTTCTGCTCTCCTTAATTTATACTGTAATAAGGACAAAACAGTCTACTTAGCATGACAGGGAAATTATGTGGTAAACCAGATTCTTAGACTTTAACTGGAATCTGCTAATTCATGGTACTAAGTTTAAAAACAAACAAACAAACAAACAAACAAACAAACATAAAAAACAAAACAAAACAAAACAAAACAAAAAAAAAAAAACCAACAACCCAGAATTAAGGATCAGTGCACTTTAAATCCACTCCAGGATCAATTATGCAGAATACTGAAAGTGCCTTTCTCATTCGCAGCACACCTTACTAATAATTGTATTGATCCTAGAGACACATCTATAAACAAAAGTCTTTTGGGATAATTATGTTCACTTTTGACCTTCAGGGGACCAATACTAAAGATAAATCTTCCCAATTGCCAGTAATACCCAGTACAAAACTATGCTTCACGCTCAAAACCTTAGTGATGTAACAGTCTTTAGTAAAACTGACTTCTGTGTGAGCATTTAGGCTGGAAAGTGTACAATGTAAAGACTCTGGAACAGCTTTGCAAGCAGTGAATGGCATCATTTTATCATTGTTTCAGCCTCACGTCTGCAACATATCAAGGAGACCAGTAGTAATGTGATGCTTATGAAGCATTTACGCCCTAGTGGCTGAGGACTGATTAACCTACGCTACATACCATAATCTTAGAATTAGAGAATCAGAGAATGATTTGGGTTGATTTGAGAATGATTTGGACCTTAGAGATCACCTAGTTCCAACCTCCCTGCCATCTGCAAGGACACCTCACACTAGAGCAGGTTGCTCAAAGCCTCATCCAGCCTGGCCTTGAACAACTCCAGGGATGGGGCATCCACAGCTTCCCTGGGCAACCTGTTCCAGTGTCTCACCACCCTCACAGTAGATAATTTCCTCCTAATAGCTAGTCTAAATCTGTCATCTTCCAGTTTAAATCCATTATGCCTTATCATGTTGCTACATGACCTTGTAAGAAGTCCCTCCCAGCTTTCTTTTAGGCCATCTTCTGGTACTGGAAGGCTCCTATAAGGTCTCCCTGGAGCCTTCTCTTCTCTAGGCTGAACAACCCCAACTCTCTCAGCCTGTCCTCACAGGGAAGGTGCTCCAGCCCTCTGACCATCATCTTTGTGGCCCTCCTCTGGACCCGCTCTAACAGCTCAAAGTCCTTCGTGCTTTGGGGGCACAGTACTCCAGGTGGGGTCTCATGAGAGCAGAGTAGAGGGGCAGAATCACCTCCCTCAACTTACTGGCCACACTTCTCTTGATGCAGCCCAGGATTCAGTTGGCCTTCTGGGTTGCGAATGCACACTGCTGGCTCACGTTCAGTTTCTCATCAACCACCACTCCCAAATCCTTCTCCTCAGTGTTGCTCCATTCTCCACCCAGCCTGTATTTGTGCTTGGGATTGCCTCGACCCATGTGCAGGACCCTGCATTGGCTTTGTTGAACTGCATGTGGTTGGCATGGTCCCGCCTCTCCAGCCTGTCAAGGTCCCTCTGGATGGCATCCCTTCCCTCTAGCATGTCGACTGCACCACAGAGCTTCGTGTCATCCGCAGACTTGCTGAGGGTGCACTCAATCCCATGGTCCATGTCACTGACAAAGATGTTAAATTTCATCGGTCCCAGTACCGATCCCTGAGGATCGCCACCTGCCACCGGCCCCATTCAGACACTGGGCCACTGACCAAAACTCTCTGAGTGTGACCATCCAGCCACTTCCTTGTCCAGCAGGTGGTCCATCCATCAAATCCATATTTTTTCCCATTTGGCCACCAGGATGTCATGTGGGACAATCTTGGTGAATAATTATTTCTTCTCCCCTCTTTCATACTTTACTGATGTCTTGTATCTATGCCAAGTCCTGCAGGTCTTCCACAGTACTTGCACTTCTGTGCCTGTTTTGATAAGAATGGAGTTTACACAATAGTATCTATCCAGCAAAGCTCAGTACTAATTAGTAAATAACACTGTTAATACCTTAAGCCCAGCTATCGAGTGGGAAACCGCATCCCATGCTGCCCCCTGCTGTAGTATAACACGTTCACTGTCGTCTATGTCTAACATTAAGTGGAAGAAGATACCATCTACATGTGGAAAAAAAAACCAAACAACAAACACTCACCACAGTAGTTATGTATGAATTTACAGTTTTGTTTGTTTTTTAGTTTGGCTTGTGCATTCTTAAAGGTCTTATTAATACCTAACTTCTTATTTGCAGGGTTGGTTGATGGCAAAGTACTGCTTGGTTTCTGTACCTGAATGATGCAGGGCAATGTTGAAATCTAGATTTTGGCACTGAGATCATGTTCTTACTTTATCTTCTTCAGTGAAATAAGAAAAATATTCCTTTTGTTTTCCCCACAGAAAACAGGTTAATTCTCACTACTGAAAAAACCCAGCATACTGTTTCCAATATTAATGGAAATAATGAATACCTGTATCGGATGATATATATAGCTTATATGATAGTGAATCATATATGGAAGATAGCTACTGTGCTATTGATTTTTTAAAGGCACAGATACCAAGTGATACTGGATAGAGGTAACGATTTAAAATCAATTGCTGGCTAAAAATTGACTTACTGCTCATGTATTAAGTCCCCCAAATAAAGTCTATTCTTGCAGGTTGTACTGTAAGAAAAAGCTAACATTTAATGTTTAATATCCTTAATTTCTTCTTTAACTTCTGCTTTGATAACATTCTGAAATCAAAATATATAATAATTATAACTTAACATTCACACACCTCTCACCAATATGTTTAGTCAAAAGTTTAATGTAAGGTTGGTACCAATTTCTGCCAGTCTAACTTGAAAGTAGGCTTTATGTCCACTTCAGAAACAAGGGTAGTGAAGAAGGAAGATAACCATTTAGTGGAACCGGTTGTGGTTTATCTCAATTTCCAGATGCTGCCAAAACCTACCTGAGAATGGCTAGAGTTAAAACAGTGATGCAATGTCTCTTGGGACAAGGGGATGGAAGACAAATAAATGAGCAGAGACCACAAATCCAAACAATTCCTGGAAAATATATTTCATAGCAGTCTGTTCCTAGTGTAGGGAGAGAGGGACTTGTGGCGTGTACCTGTTGCACACAGCTTTCCTGGCCACTTGCTGCCTCACTGGCATTCTCCCTGCCTCATTCACCCAGTGCTGGTCTAGACAATAGTCTCTGGAAACACACAGTGGCACAGCAGCTACTCATTTTCATCCAGCTAGCACTCCTCTGTTCAGAGCTAACACACCTCAAAATTTGAGTTATCTTAACAGGCAAAACATTGATCCAGGCTCATTCCTAAAGGCTCACCACTTTGACACACACCAAAGTGCAGCTTAGATGCCTTTGCTGTCTGGGTGGACTATGCCAGACCTTTATGCCCGACTTTAACTTGTGCTCATCTGCTTCCCTCCACTCTGCTTAGTGGAGGGAACATATGGCCCTAAGTGCCTAACTGATTTCTTGCCACACCTTCAATTACACTGCCATATGTTCTAGTCTCATACTGTAATTGCTGATAGTTAGTGTTAGAAATACAAAAGGGGCATTCCACAAGCCAACAAGTTTACTTTTACAACATAATAACATAGAAACAGATGTCACTGTACTGTCCTCAGATAATCTCCTGACTTTCTCTGCACACAATGTTTCTGTAATTTTACGCATTTAAAATCGTGCAATCATTCCTTGCTCATTATTTCTCTCTACATCACTTTAAAACAAGCAAAGAGAAAGCCTATTTTCACATCATTCTGTTACTTCAGATTATCTCTGTACCCTACTGTTCTCCTTGGGAACCTCTCTGGGTCCCTGTTACTAAGGAGAATATGCATCAGAAGCATCAGAGAACAATGCGACTGTTTAATTTTACAAGGATTTTATATTCTAGGGAATGTTTTGCTGATTTAACTACATTACACTGCTTCCTAACTGAGAAGAGCTAAACCCCACTGTTTTTGCTGTAATAAGTAGGACAGTACTCCCTGTGATATTTTTGCATTTCAAGCATATGTTTGCAGTTTAGAAAATCTACTGGAAGAGCATTTATGCAATGTACAAGCACTCTAGATTTCTATTATTCATGGTGACAGTATAAAAGCTTCCACCTCCTCTAAGTCATGCTTAGTGCTGTTTGGAATTTTTTTTCTTTCTTTTTTTTTTCTTTCTCTTTTTTTTTTTTTTAAGCAGGAATTTTAGCAATTGCAAGGACAACTTAATTAAATATGGAAAATGAAGACATCTTTAAAATTAAACTATAACCCTAGGGAAAACTCCATGGATGGATACCAGAGTGCAAGCTCAGTTGCTGGATTACAGTGAGCACAAAAAAACAGGTGACAATCCAAAAAGAAGACATGTGAGGTGCAAGATAAGCAACACACAACTAGCAACACCTAAGTTTTTTTTTAAATGGTAGTTCACCCAAAATGAGGCTTTCCACGGGAACAAATATACCAGTTTCAGCAGTAATGTCTTACATCCAAGGTGGAAAGCAGTATAAAAGGAAAGGATAGTCTACTTCACAATAGGTCTTGCTTTCTAGAGTCCTATTTATCTGTGTGCTTACACCTATACTTAATTTCTTTCCAAAAGATACTATGAGTCTGATGTCATGTTAGCTGGTAGTCACTGATCTTTCCAATTTTTGATCTTACAATGAGATGTCCATCTTGTTGTCAAAATGGCATTATTATAAAGCCATATCTTTCTCTGTCCTAATGTGTAATTCATTACTATGGCAGCTTTAAGCGTTTTCTTTTGCCACTACTTTTTAAGGCTATTTCAGTCCAGAACTACTCACTTGGTGCAACATGCTGTCACTTGTGTTAGAAAATTGACTGATTACTCATTCGACTCTCTGATTTGCTGCCCTCTGCTGTTCTTCCTTCATAAGTTTAAGCAAATCACCCTATGTGTTGGAAAGATGAGGGCTATTTCTTCAGCTCACCAGCTCTTGCATGGGCCACAAGAGTTGTGTAATATCTAGGACAGTATATTACAATGGGCTATGTCAGGTGGGAATGTCTTCCAGATTGTCTTGCCTACATAGTTGATTTCTTTTTTGGGTTTTTAATGGTTTTGCTTAAGTATTGTTTTGTGAGGAGGCATTTGAAGAAGTTTTTGATTCCAGTTCCAAGAAGGAGACTAATCACTGGAATTTTGTAGCATATTATCTGACCATGCATGCCACCTGCAAGATGTGTCTTCAATCTCCTTCTGCATCTGCAGGATGCATCTTCCCAGTGTCCCAGGTGTTCAGAAAACTTTCCTTCATTGTTACCATACTACAAATATACAGAGGAAAAATATTTCCTGGCAGTGGAAGTTGGCTGCAGACTTCAGTGTCCTATTTTATTTTTCATTACTGTGTTCCTTCATAATTCACTTGCTACTCTGAGTTTGACTTTTCTCTTTTTCAAGAGACATATTCTCTTTTTCAAGAGACATAGCTCCTAGTTGTACTCGCCCATGCCTCTTCTTCCGCGTTTGAAGCATGAATCACTGTTGTGATGTTAACTCTTAACTCTATCAGGATTGTTATTTAGTCCTCTGTAAATAAAATTCCATTTTGCACACAGAGCTCATTTCTCGGTAGGTAGTAAACTCTTGTGGCACACACTTTTTGCAGTCCATTCCTGGAGAATTAAGTGTTTTATTGTCTACAGCATGCCTCCTGCTCAGTGATTTGCTGGATTGCCTGGCACCTTTTATTAGAGATGTGAAAATATTTCAACATGTTGATAGACTCTACTCCCAATCCACACAGACATCTGTGATGTACTCTGGGAGGCCTGCCTTGCTTATAGAGTCTTGGAGCATCACTGGCATACCTGGGCAGCATCCACTCCTCCCAACTAACCGCCCAATAGCGTTGATTGTGGTGATTCTGATTTAGTTTCTTCATTATGTTTTTAAATAGTTTTTGTTGAAACTAGACACCCCTGGGTGCCACAGCAACTGATGAAACTGTGCAGTTCCAAAGAGCCTTTCATCAGGCCTCTTCTCTTGACACAATTGAAACAAAATTTTCCAGAATTCAGTGCAACTGCATTATGTGTAGAATTTCATTAATATATTTTTGCTTATGCCTGGATGAAGATGGAAGAGGAGAAAAGTTTTTTATGACAGCTGAGAAACTCTGTTCTTAACAGGAATGGCTACATTCTTCCAGTGGCTTAGGTAGTATCTATGTATTTGATTACATATTGCCTGAGAAAATTTTCTGTATGTAGGATCAAGAGCAAACACAACTCAGTAGAGCGGGAAGGAGAAGTAATCCAGATTCTTCCCCAAATCTGTACCGTATGGACAATGTATATCCTAAATTACAGTGCAGCCTCCTTGCCAGAAGGTTCTGAGCATAGTGAAGGAAGTGTTGCTCTGATGGTGGTGAAGAGCCAGGTCTCACAACCCTGGAGACTGCACGTTGGCTCTGGTTTATCACAGCTGGGAGAGGATGCATCTGTCTTCCTCGTCAAGCATCAAGCTGGAGTGTCAAATTTGGCTTACAGATTATTCCAGTGCTGTAAACAGATTATGAAGTCTAGCAGCAAAATGATTATTATTCAATACACCTGAATAAACACAGTGTTGAGTTTGCACCCAGTAGATGCACCCAGTATTATCTCAAAGAGAGAGACCTGGAAGACTCCTGAAAGGGAAATCTATGAAACAAAATGTAAAACACAGCCCACAGAGTTTTGCCCAGTAAAGAAGATGGATTTTCTTTTTAGGCAAGTCTTGTGGTTCTCTTGATCCCTAGGTTTACTCCAGGCAACTCTGGAGTAAATGATCCTCTGACCATATTTGACTAAACAAGCAACCAACATGTAATGTCACCTCAAAATGTTATTTGTTTTCCAAGAGTAAAATGAAATAAAGTAAAAATAAAAATAAAATGCTTTGGTTAATTCAGCTCAGAGCAATATGTTTTGTCTCTTTTTTTCATCCTTAGAGAACAAGCTTTTTGTGGGACTGGGTTTGCTTCTATTTCTTACGGATGCCTAATGCAAAAGGACACTGTTATTTGTTGTATTCTCTGTACACTGTAAATTTACCTATAAATTTATAGTGAATATAAGACTGTCAGCTTTCTGTTCCATCAGGTCCAAAGAAAATGTAATAGTAGGTGTCCTGGTTTTGGCTGGGACAGAATTAACTTTCTTCATAATAGCTTGTAGGAAGCTGTTTTGGATTTATGCTGAGAAGAAGGCTGAACACATGCTGATGTTTATAGTTGCTGCCAGGACAGTCAAGGACTTTTCAGCTTCTCTGCTTTGCCAGTGTCTGAAGGTGCAGGAGAAGCTGGGAGGGAGCACAGCCTCGATTATTAGCCTAGGATTTGACCTTAGGTTTAGGATTGACACCCAAATTGGCCAAAAGTATATTCCATATCATGCACGTCATGCCCAATATATAGATGAGGATCTGTCTAGAACTTTTCTCTCTGTGTCTCTTGGTTGCCCCTCTCTCATGGTCATCTCACTGTCTTGGTCATCTCTCTCTCTCTCGGATGCTTATCCCTTTCCCAGAACTGGGACTCTCTCTGCTCTGGGTTCAGCCTTGGTCATTGGGTGGTGAAAAGTTGCACTATGTATCACTCATTTGTATATTTGTATCTATTGCTATTATTATTATTATTATTTTCATTATTATTTTGAATTTTATTGTAGTTTAATTATTAATTTTTTCTTATCTCAACACATGAATCTCTTTTCCCTTTACCCCTTTAATTGTCTCCCCCCTCCCTGGGAGCGAGAAAGGTGAGAGAGCAGCTGTGTTGTATTTACTGCTACTGGGCTTAAAACCACAACCGTATGTATGATAACAACATCTAGAAAATATATTCAGTATTAGACAAAAGAACATTTATTATTGCACCATTTAATGACATCTAGGGCTAATCTGGCATAATTGTGATTGTTTGGAGTTGTATCAATTTGTTCTAAGTGCCCCTTCAAATGATGTGTTGTGTACAAAGATACCTAAGACAAAATTATAGTAAGGTAAACGTGTTATATAGGAATATAAATTATTAACAGTTGTGACCTCCAGGTAAATTGATACAATAATTTGACATAATTTTCTAGTGTTTACACAAATAATCTTAATCTTTTATAAAATCAGTAGTTAGATATATTATTTAGCCTAGATGTGCTTCATTACATTTTTGCCATTTTTAGTGAATTGGCTGATTAACCTTTTAGTTTCACAAGCCAGAGTCCTACTGTAAACATGTAACCTAATTTGCAGTGGCTCTTGGGTAACTTGTAAATTCAGCTTCTATCTTTGACAGTAGCTTGTGTGTGGAATCCGAAGCTTGTGCTACTTGCTTGATTTCATAAATTTCAGTGCAAGTTTTGTACAAGTAAAATAAAAAGATCTGAGCCTTTTATAGTTACATTCATTTAGGGGTTCAAAATTTAACATCTTTTCAAGTTTTGAAAATTAAGCTAGATCTTATTTAACTTGTTCCACTTTTAATTAATGTCTATTCTTTCCTGTGCTGTTGGATTTGATGGGGTTTGTGAAGAGCGGATATAGTGCTCTGGAGTGCCTGTACTGAGGAATTATTTAAAACAAAGCAATGATTTGTTACTCTTTATCTCCTAAATTGCACAACACATCAGGAAAACACTAGAAGAGATAGAGGAAGGAAAAATGCACTAAAGAATACCAACAGAATCATGTTGAAAGAAATACTGGAGACAGGCATATGCTCTGCTCTACAGACCTGTGCTTCAGATAAAAGATTTGCCTTATTTTTCCAAATGGAAATTGGAATATTGAAAGAAACTGCAAGAGTGACAGCAAATCCGTGACCACATTAGTCATTCTGTCAAGGATGGAAAAATCTAGAAAGAAAAATAATAATTGCCAAAGAAAACAAACTCAGGCCTCAGCAGTATTAAATTGGCAGTGCTGTTTACTCCACATGTTCTATTCAACATGTCCCTGCTGTGCACGTGTCATTCAACTGTCCGACTGCGTCTATGCAGACTTTCCTTACTGAGGCACCTACCTAATCATTTTGTGGAAGCACAGTACTCTGTTTGTTCAATTTGCCTGCATAGAGGAAGACATGACAGATGTACTTGAAGTAATGCTAAAAACTGCCATCAATGGGGAAGATACCACTCTCAGCTAACAAGTGAGTATTGTGCGAAATTCTAATGCAGCAGCACATAATCATTCACATTTATATCCTGCTGGTTAATGGTGACGTACATCAAGGCTTCATCTACAAGAAGCTCTTACAGTCACTCAGAAGTCAGGTGACAGAAGAGAATGCGGGATAAGCTGCAGAGCTCTAATCAGTTGTTGTAGTCTGAAAACTGTTTTTAAAAGATCCAAATTGCTTTCTGTGGCCTTTGTACTGTGTTTTGATTGTACATTACAGAGGAATTGTAGCATTCTCTTTTATTTACGTTCATGCTGTAGTGATGATTATGTGATATGGTAAAGGTATAGCATAAAACAGTTCTTGAAGAAGCATTGTACTTTAATTTAGTGCAATCTATAAATCATCTTCAAAGCAGCTTTAGAATTCAGCAAAAACAATCGTTCCATACATATGAATAGTGTAAAGGAAGTTTAACTTACAACGTATTCATGCCCATCATCTCTTTTGTTCCTCATTTCTCTTGCAGAATCCAAATTTATGTTACTTATCCAGGGACTTCTTTTCAGATAAGATTATATTTTAAAAGGAATAGCTCGCTCCTTTTCTGTGGAAATGTAGAAGATGCATGGAACAATACGATGTTTTGCTTGATATGATTCTGCCTAGAGAAAACAAAAACTACACCAGCAGTCCAGTATTTCCTGAATACTCAATTTGCTGTGAATACACACAAGCATGTATCAAGGGGAAATTTGCTATAACAGTAAAAAAATCATAAACTTTGCATCAGCCTGAAATATTTAGTAGAGGTTTGTTTTCATAAGAGCAATGTGTTCCATAATCACACACACTTGCTAACAGAACTTGGTATTTTAGATATATATATATTAGCTGTAACTGAAAAGATATATACTTTAACAGTGTAAGGCATTTTAGAAAAATTAGATTAATAACAATAAAGAACAGGAAATTACTATTCATGGTCACTCAAAGTCTTCCATCATAAGTATCTGAAACTAATTAATTGAAGTGGAAAAAATGAGATATGAGATGATTCTGCTTTGGGAAAGGCAGGGACATGAAAAGGAAAGATTTTGTTTTCACACCAAACTCCTGCTGGGCGTAGAATCCAATAAAACCTGTGAGCTGGGGGACACCTTCTCACAGAGATGACTCCAATCATTCAATCAACTCATTTTTGACAGGCTTTTGGCAAGTTGCAGCGGAATTCTGCATGTGATTCCCGCCCCCCCCCCGCAACACAGCAAGATGTTGACATTCAGAAGAAAGAAACAGAAAGAAAAAAAACAGCCACCTAGATTATGGCATACTTTCTCTTTGTTTCCCCACTCACAACACCACATATGGACAATTCACTGGCAAAAGATACAGGGTACCTGTTCCCTTTCAACTCTGGCTTTTGAGTGCTTCTTCTGCCTTGTCTTGATACAGGCTTTTCACTGAGATTCAGCACAGGTTCAAACCAGAACTAATTCTAAGAAAACACGGCCAAGCCAGCAAATAAGAACATTATGTCAGCCTGTGCTCCAGGAAGACAGTGCTGGCTTTCCCAGCAAGCAGCATCCCCTTACTTCAGTGTCAGCATTGGACTCTCTTGCCCCAAGGGAAGCTTCAGAAATCACCCTGCCGCACAGAGGCACATGCTGTGTCTCTGGGGTCCCATGAGGAAAGAGGCCAAGTGTGTGTAACTGCACTGTTTTAGTGGGTGCAGCTTTTTCCCACACTAATGGCACCTTTTCACATACACTCACAGTCTTGTAGGCATTAGAAAGCACTGGTACAGAGGAAAAAATTGTTTCCTGAACTGAAATTCTGCCTGGTTTTTGCACGAGTGACCCAATGGAAGGTTAATTCCAGCTACATTTCTGCTGTCTAGAAGGACAGAGGCTCAGGTTTTTTACTTAAATTAATATTATTAATCCCTGGATATTTCTAAAATAGCTACAGATGACTGGTATTTTAGTGACATTTTAAAGCAGTCTGTTGTCATACTTGTAGCCACCTGCTAACCATTGTTCCTGTAGCTGTAACATGCTTACATTTATTTCCTTTTATTTGATGTGACTCAAGTAATTTTGCTGAAACAGGGACTTCTTTATACTATTATAAAAATATTTTTAGGTTTTTTTTAGATAATGCTTCTTTTTCATGTGAGCATCAAACTATTGTTTCTACCTTTGTGAACACCCTGTGATATAGGTACATATTCTCTGCTGTCTTGCTCTGATGTACTCTGGGACTGACTACATCTGACTGTAAAAGTGATTCTTAGGTCTAAATGCTGTGTCTTAACTAACCTTAAATTTGTTGCCTTCTCTAAGTGAATTTTTTAACAGGTTTGCATTTTGGTTCTCTTTATTTTCTTTATAGTGGAAGATTGCTTAGCAAATTGCTCCACTTTGTTTCGTAATTTCTGCAAAGAACTAACTGAATGAAACTAAGATGGAGCTGAAGAACAAATAGAAAAATAACAAAGAAAAAACCTGCTTTCTGAAATATAAGCTTATGTGTTAGTAAATCAGCTACATGTATTATTGTATGTACAATAAGCTTCTTACAGCAATAAAACACAATTTATCTGTGAAAAACAAAACATGCAAAATACAAGAACTTCCAAATTATGTTTGTTTATAACAAACTTTTGTAACAGTAAGTGACTTCAGAAATTATTTTGCCTAGTTTTGAATAGAGACTTATGGCAAAAAAACAATAATTTCCTCCTTCTCTTCCTCCTCCATATTACAAGAGTGGAATTATTTTTTTCGCTCGTCAGTATAAAAGGTGCTAAAAGAAAAACCATGCCTTAGTATGATGATTTGTCAAAAATGGCCTGAAGTTCAGGAATTTTTTTGCTTTCTAACTTACCTTGTGTATCTTCTTGCATAAATCATCGAAAAAGCATACCGACAACCAACGAAAAAACTTTAAAAGATGAGAAGAGAGAACAGAAAGGAGATTAAAAGGTCACTGAAATCTTGTTAGTTATCTTGCCCTGAATAGCATTTCTGAGCTGCTCTGTTGCTCTGTAAAGAAGCTGGAACAAAAGGACAAAGATATAAAACCTCATACTGATCTGACTAAAGACTGAAAGAGCCATAAAAAAGTTTTTCATAGCAATAACAAAATAGTCTTAGAAGGATTTATAGCAAAATAAAAATCTCTTTTTGGACTGCAACATTTATATATATGACTGTAAATACCAAGTCAGTAGTGAGTAACCTGATGGCACTCCACTGATCACTAAAGAATCAGTAGGAGTCAGGTACATTGGCAGTTACACAATTAGCATCTAATAGGCACATTGCGTCTCCTCGAAATCTTTAGAGTCGTTTCTCACAGTGAAACTGGAACACAGAAAGACAGCAGTGGACCATTTTAGAATGAGGTAATGAGCCTGCAGCTTGCAAATCCTGGTCCAGTGTCTAATTTTCCTATGTCACAGCACGGACAAGATCTAAGACAAGATTCATTGTAAGAATTTTCAGTTTTTCTACATGGCTTTCTCCATCAGATTCACCTGCTGCTTTACACCTATCTTTCTTACCCTTACTTTATGTAAGAAAAAAAAAATCAAAAAATAAATACTGTTCTGGAGTTGTCCGATATATGTTTCTTGCAAGTTAGCAATTAGCCTTTAAATAATTTATTATTTATTTAATAATAATTTAATTATGGAAATAATGGAAACAAGTTACTTAAAAATCTGAAAATGAAAAGCTCTTATAGGACAACCAATAAAACTATCTTTTGACTGAAATTTGCTTAGAATAATAACACTTGATTAGATGTTTTGAACCTTATATTTTCTTTACTGTTACATATTTTGTAAGCAATTGTGCAAATAATAATATTCTTGCTGTTACTCATATTAGTAGACAGAGATTAAGACATCATTATAAAAGAATGTCTCATATAAATAAATCACTGGCTTCATAACAAAAGTGCCACTAAGTAGCAATAAATATCAATAAAAATAACATGGGTTAATTGGAAACAAACCCATAAACCAAAGAAGTATATAGTGAGGAACATGTCACAAGAAAGAGGTGTAAGTTTTGCAGAGAAATAGTCATGTTAGTCACAGACAGACAAACCATTGTGTCAATGTACACTTACAGAGTTTCTGCAAAAGTCATGAGACCCCAAACAAGGCAGCCCAAGGAACCTATGAGGAGCACCAGAAAAAGCAGATGACATAGACATTAACAGATACAGCTGTGGAGACTGGAAATAAAATAAAGAACACTTTGTGTCTGGTATAGGCCACTGTTTCAAAAACTGGAAAAGTAAATAGCATGAGGACATGGTTACTGATTTTCACGGAGCAGATAGTAATGAAAAGAAACTGTATGTTACAAGAACTAACTTAGCACTAAATTCACTTTGCCTGCTTTCTGCTGCTCATTTGCACGCAACGATTGTAGTCCCAGGGTAGCTACTCCTTTCATGCATGTATATGTCAGTTTCTTATCAGTGGAGTGGGACAAAATCCTCAGAACATGCCAACGAGCTGTTCTTTTAAAGAAAAAGACATAATAAGAATCTTTCTGAAACAAAAAGGCAAAACAACAACAGCAACCTTCTGTACCAAGGCCAAACAAGGTGAAAAGAGCAATCTGTGTAACAGAACACTTAACACTGAGATGAAGCTTTTCCAACCCAAGTGGTTGCAGAAATACCTGAAAACCACCAAAGGGCTTGTAAGTTCACCACAGGAAATTGAGAGAATAGAATTCTTCATCTGGGTTAAATCAGAACAATTCTATGGCCTTTGTGGCAGCTCTGCCTGTTCACCCCACCTGCACATTGATTCTGCACTTGCAGACCTAAGTCACAGAAAACAAGCATCCAGATACACCGCTGCATAGAAAAGACAGTGCCATAGTGTGGTGCATTTATTTGTGCCCAAGATACTGTATCCTGCCTACATCAGTTTCACCATACAAATGTAATATACCACTCCACATCTACACAGTTCACCAGCTTCATAGCTAATATTGCAATGTAAATACAGACTCTAGTTTCAAAGCCTTTGAAAAACTTCAAGTTAAGTCCTTTAATGTGGCTTCTGTTCTCTACTGACAGTAGTTGAGTCTTTTCCTACACTTGGTAGTATTTTTTTAGAGTTTTGACTAAGAAGACAATGTTTCTGTGACTGATACCCTTCAATTCCTACTGAAAATATGACATTACCAGTGCATGAGATTAAATTGTTCAGTATCTTTCTTTAAAGTAAATGCATACATGCACAAAGTCAATTGGCAATTCATTTTTTTCCCAGGGGTTCCTGCAGGAACCTTCTTTTAGTGGCTGAAACATTACTACAGCCCGAGTTACTATATATTTTGGATGAGGTGGAAAGCTAATGTAACTCAGTACGGCGCCATTACTACAAAAAGGACAACACTGCCATTTTTCAATATGTTTGACTAGTGCTGGACAGTAACAGGAGGGTACAGCATGTTGCCAGATGAAAAGAACTTTTCACATCCTAGGTAACACCATAACCATCTTTCTGTTATTTGTTTCCTCCGTCACTTTAGGCTGGGTATTCCTGACCTCACATCTCTCTCTTATGACCACTGTTTTTGAATTACTATTTATATTGTTAGATTTGTTTTGCACATCTGTTTTATACTAGGAACCAGTAAAATGAGATATCTGACCATCTCTACCTCTCTTGTTGCAACAATTACTGGCTTTGCACAGGCACCTCCTTGTTCCTTATGTACCCTGTTCTCGAAACTGGAATGAAGATCACTTGGTGTTATAAGCAAAGGCTGTCTCTCCTACGTGCCTGTCACTCAGTGGGCTGATTGTCTTCCTTGGAAGAGGTATATTTTTTACAACAGAGTATACTCAGTCACTTAAGCATGTACTGAGGAAAGATTTCTCTATGTTTCTTTTGAATGGCTTGAATAAGGCTTCTCAAACACCCTTGCCTCTGAAGGGCAGATGGGATTGCATCATTGCAAGAAACACAGCCAGCAGCCCTTTTTCAGAGTGAAAATGTCCTCCTTTCTGGGCTGCCATGATTTGTAACATAAATATGGGTTGCTGTCTTTCATCTGTCTTTCACCTGTGCTGACCATTCTCCTAAGGCACAGTTGTAGCTTGAGCTGCTCTCAAGGTTGAGAGACTTTAGACGTAAAGCTTTACTTGCGATTCATTTCACTCTTTCAAATGCTTGTTCTTAGATCTCTGACTGTTACAATGCCACAATAGCTCAAAAAGACTGTTAGCTACCTATAATTCAACTGGCTTCTTTCTCATTCTTTGATTTGGCAGTTCTCAGGGTCCAGCTGGAGTACCTGAAGAGTGAAAAGCTTCACCGGAAAATACTTTCTTTCCAAATCTGCATGTAGGTCACAATTTTTTCCTCATTATGCATCAATATCTGGTTTTTTTTTTATTTTCTGTTTTTTTTTATTTTAAGTGCAGATAATTATTTCTCTGTAGTCTTCTCTTAATACTCATGTGAATCAATTGTGAAAAACTGTCCCACATGCACTTTTAATTTTTAAACCAGATTTCTTAACAAAATAAGGCTTACTTAGTCATGCTATCTGACTATTAGTTCTTCGGTGTAATGATTTTGCATCTTCACCAATTTCAACCATATAAAAAATGGAGAGCTACAATCTAAGAAATACCAATATTCTATCGCTGAGAGGAAGAGTGGTGGTTGCCACTCTTAAGAGTAAGGATACATATTAATACCCTCAAGAGGTTAAAGGCCACAATATGAATACAATAGATTGTTTGGCCTGCCATCTGGCCAATCAGCTCACTTATTAGTCAGACAAACAGCACATATGTAGCTCCAAAGTAGCAGTAATTCATGCTGTCTCTTACCCACTAAGTTATTAGGAAAAATAAGTGGAAATTACATGTACTTTGGCAAAAAGAAGTAGGGAATGAGCAAAACTGAAAAAGAAGTGATAGTGGGGACATAGTGGTATAAGATAGCAATTTCCTAAGATTGAAGAGTATAAATATGACTGTTGGTCAAAAGCCTTTAGGGTGTTTGGTTGCACAACATATTTTTGGTGGGGTCTGGATTATTTCTTTTGCCCCACTTTTATCCCTTGTGTCCCACTCTGATGAACAGGTTCCATTCATTTCCACTTTATTTCCATTTTTCATACATTTTTCCATGTGGAAGTACAGCATGTCTTGACTGAGGTCCTTCCTAATTCCTGCCTGCTCTGTTCCTAGGAGCTGTCTTGTTTCCTACCACCACAGGTATGCACCTTGCTGGAGTGATGACTGCTACCATGTTTCATAAGTTATAATCAACTTGACAATATGAAGAGCTTGATGTTCCTAATGAGTCTGATGATCCTAATTTAAGTGGCCAGCTTAGGAAGGACGTGTCAGGACTGAAGGGGATGCTAGTGTGGTGCAGGGCAGGCAGGGCTCCTGATATGCCAAGCAGGCAATTTCCTTGACAGTGGCCAGGGGCAGCCAACAGCCCTCCTGTGAATTTGAGAAAGTGAGAGGTCCAGTTAAGAAGTTCATCGAGTCACATGAGATCAGGAACAGCAAGGCCAGGCACGCCAAGAGCACAGCCTAGGCCATGTCTGAGCTTAGCTGCAGCTCCTGACGTGAAGCATGGAGGACCTAGGCCAAGATCCCAGCACAGCTGATTCCACACAGTCTGCACCACTGGAGAGGCAGCCGAGCACAGAAGCAGCTCAACACTTCGGTGGTGGCTATGGGCTGAGACCTCACAGCTGGAGATGACACTTAAACCAGCACATAATTATGTCATTGATGTATTTTCTTCATATTTGTATTGTGATATCAATTTAATTAGAGACACAGAATACTAGGTGAGGGCTGTTAGGGCAGTGCGTAGGCACTATAAATTAAGCAGCTATATCTATTTATACTAGCCTATGAATTGGCTAAACAACTGCACTTCAAATGAGAAGACTCTTCCTTAAGAAGTTCTTTTGAGGCATATATTTTTTAATGTGTTGATGGAACCATAAGAAAACATTACTTACTTCTGAGTCTTGTGAACATTTGTACAAGAAAACGAAGCCTTCTCTCCCAGAGATGACAATGAATGTCTCGCCCATTTCATAAATCTACCAAAAAAAAAAAAAAAAAGAAAAAAAAAGGTTTGCTTTTTCATTTTAGTTTCTTTTGGAGTGATAGGTGTATCCTGAGACCATCTTGAAAGGGTGGGCAATGTGACTGTGTTCCCAGTGACAGTTACAAAGCTCTGAAACCCAACTTCATTTGCCAATAGACTTGAAATGCTGGCTACAATTAAAATAAAGCTATGTTAATGAAGATAGAATGAAAAGATGCAGATCTGACATCAGTGTTCAGGCAGTAAAAAGAACTGGCATGAGACAATCAGGAAAAGTGAAGAATTTTGATAAAGGATAACATGAGATACATGAATGAAGCAGTTGTTCAAATCCCAGGGATGACAAAGAATTCCCTAGGACTTTAACTATATGTGGAAACCTTTACAATATTCCTTTCTGTTATCTTCTCGGAAGATTATATTTGTTATGAGACTAACAGGTATTGCAAGTTAAAAATATAACTTCTCATTTTGACCCACATTTTCAAGGGCAATAATTTCCATTGTAAATAGTGACATTTGACATACCTCATTTCCTGTAAATGCAGGATGTTAATGTAGGATGAAAAATGGCTCCTGTAAGGGTAATAATAGCCCTGTGGTTTATTGATGACCTTGAATGAGTGAGATATCTCAGTATCTGAGGATAAATTTCTTTTTACCCTATTTGGTCTGTTTTGTTTCTTTCAATGTTAAAGTTCTGAGATTGTAGAAAATTTCAAAGTACAAATAAATACGTAGGGAATCTTCAGCAGTTCTTATTTTGAGTTAAAGTATCACTTGTGATATCACAAATGATCACAGATTTTGTTTTTATTCTTGTTTTTAATCTGTGAAAGTTTGCTCTAGGCAATACTGATAAAGGATGAATGTGTTTCACGAAATTTATTGCCTGATGGGGAAAAATCACTAATTGTTATTAATTTAAGACAGTTAATATTTGCATCTGTGATTTGGTTTGAGGATCATATGTTATGATACCATTTGCATGTGTATACAGTCTTTCACCTGACTAGCATTGAAGAAAAGCTCACAAACACTTCATTCATTTGCACAGTGTTTGTCTGTTTTCATGCACAAACATAGATGGAAAACTATCAGGAGGAGAGTTACAGGAACAATATCAGCAATTTCAGTACCATTTCTAAGGTGAACAGGGGCTTAATAACAATCTTACATTCAAACAGTTTCAGCATTCCATATAAAAACATTTTTGTAGTTACTCATTCTGGGTAATTTCCTTTAAGCATAAATGTATTTGTGAGCAACCACACAGAAATAAAAAAGACTCACTTTAATAATCTTCCTAATAGACTGTGGTAGACAACTTGAAGTAGCCTGAGATCGTCATAGTGTTTTAAAATCTCTGGTACTCTTTTTCATTGTGAAAAGCTTGTGGATCAAAGAAAACTCAGTGCCTCGGACTATAGATCATGAAAAGATGCACTTCTCCTTTTTTTTTTTTTTTCTTTTCAGCAGATTTAGAAACTATAAAAAGACCTTATTATTAAAGGAAATTCAAAGTCAGCACAACTGCTTGAACAAGGCAATTTAATACTACACAAAATTATAGATGAACAAAAAGAAGGGAGAAGCATTTGGAGTAAATATATATCTTCTGCTCAGATGGTTGGGAGGAGGGTTTTTTTTCCCTTTTGCTTTTTGTGGAAAAATTCAGAACAGTACGAAAATGCTTTGAAATGGAGAGAGAAGTGGAAAAGTAGGACTAAAAGCATCCTGAATAATCCTTCTGCCATTTACAAAAGCAATTGCTAACTCATTTGTATGTGTGAGAGTGTGTGTGTGCATTGTGAAAGGGGAAAAACATGAAAGAAATTACCTTGATCAGGATTCAAGCTGAACCCCTCTGTCTTCTAATTCAGCTGTTCCATCAGCTGATGCATTAAACCTGCTGCTTTTCTGAGAAAATATCATTGTCAGCCTATCCTACTCTCTGGATAAAAAAGCTTTTAATAAAAGCCTAGCATCCTCTTCAATGGCCTATTCATATATTACTTAAGTATATAACAGAAACGTATGCAACATTAATGTATTCACTGTTCAATCTTCCTGGCTTTAATTAGCTGTCCTGAAGACTGGGCATTACTGTTTGATTAAAAAGCACTTCCTGAAATGGGGGAGGGAGAGAAAAATCCACTGGGTAACCCTGTTTCCATACTCATAATTTCTTCTTATGTTAATCAGGTCTTTGCAGTATGTGTTGACTACACTAAAGACAAAAGATACCGAAACAGGCCAGAGAGAAAGCAACATTAAAAAAAAATATATCTGTTTAATTAACATCTATTTTTTTGCAAGCCTGTATGATACTACCATCACTTTAAAACTATTATACTCAGTTGAATCTGCACCAAGCTGTCAGCTAAACTGATTTATTCTTTACTTGCTTAAATTTAAAAATTATTTTGCTAAATATGAGAAGTTATTTGTGAGCACTGGCTTTTTTTGAAGTCCCATACATTAATTAGGCTTGCAGCCAAGGAGAGAGAACTTATTACCCAGTATAAAAAGAACACTTTTCAGCAGCCAATTATAATGTTACCTAGTCTGAAACAGAACTCTTTAGAGGAAATATATCATTGAAACTATTCTGTGTGCTTGTTAATAGCCATGGTCCTCAAGTGAACAAAACTGAGTTAATCAAAAGGCATTCTAGAGCCTTTTAAATTAATGGGAGGCTCCAATAGACTAAAATAAGGAAGGTATTTCACCCTTGATACCAAATTTATGCTCAAGTGTTTGTTCTTCAGCATATCAAAGAAATATACTGAATTTATTACTTAAAGGAACTTCAAAAGTGAACAGGTGCTTAAGACCTCTCAGCCTTAAAAGAGTACTGTCCCTGACTAAGCTTCTGAAGAGACAAAAAAGCAGAACTAAAATGTGGCTTGTATCAGGTGTCCTAAATTCAATGGCTGTGAACTTTATGAGGTCATAAACATTGGGTCAGTGATCACTGAATCTCACTCTTCAAAAAAGCTAGACCTATACTCTGCAAAATGAGTCTTCAGCTGACTGTGTATTCACACATCCATGTGCACAGAGTTCCTTCATCCCTGCAGGACACAGCTCCTTAGGGCAGCGAACTCAGACACGTAACACATTGCATTTCTCTCCAGGCTTGACACAGCACTTCCAGATGATTTAGCTATTTTTGAAAAATTATTTTGCCACCACAAGTAACCTGGAATATCACAACAACAGGCAGCAGTATAGAAATTGGTACACAGGTAGCCTCCAGTTCTGAAGGAACAGAACAATAAAATCCCTGTGTTTATCAGTCTAGAAGATCCAGAAAAAGAGAATGTTATGCTCTGAATTCCAACTAGATTTCAAGCTTGACGGGATGAGAAGTGCAGAGAGTACACTCTCCTCACTGCACTTAAAAAAAAAAAAAAAAAAACAAACAAAAACAAACATTTCTCCTCCTTACTAGATGTAAATCATACAATATAATTCAGAATAATTTTCATCTTCCCAGTCCTGACATAGTATAAATGATACTATGACAATTATTTTTTGTGTACCTAAATTTCATAGTCTCTAAGTAGTAGTGTGTTTTTCACAGGACACGTCAAAAAAAATGTGAAAACACCATTAATTCAAATATCTTGCAGCAGCTGTTTATGATGACCAATAAAGATACACATTCCTTCAAAGGACAGAGTCTCTGATGAACTTCTATCCTATCTGTATAATCTCAAATGAAAATTAATTAGTTTCTTTCAGTAGCACCCAGAGATGAATAAGGAGCAAAATATAGAACACATCTTGAAAGATCTTATTTGGAAAAGGAATATTGCAATCTGCATTGGGCTTTCCACTAGACTTTATTCTGAAAAGCTCAACAAAAACAACAAGAACAAAGTTATTTTTCTTGTTAAGGACCTTGCATGACCTTGCATGGTTTTGAACCTTGCTGGGGGTTACGCACCATGCAGCCACTTGCTTACCCTCTCCCCTCCCACGGATGGGGGAGAGAATTAAATGGGTAAAATGAAAGGGGGAGAGAATTAAATGAGTAAAATGAATAGAGACTTGTAGGATGAGATAAGAAAAAATTAACAACTACGCTACAATATAATTGAAAATATAAATTATAATAATAATAGTAATATAGACAA
>NW_010118014.1:0-54342 GCF_000699245.1 Pterocles gutturalis
ATCTCTAACATTCTGTGATTCTGTAAAGAAGAAATGAGCTCTTGGTATTTTTGATGTGGGTAGCAGATTTTGTTTTTAACCAAAATTTATTGGATTTGAATGAAAGCTGAATGAAAGCATTGCAAATATTAGCTATAAAAAATAAACTCCAAACACATTTTTCAAATGTAAAAGGAAAAAGAACGTTACTAAAATGTAAAGCTTTAGTAAAAATAAAATAAAATGTAAGGCCTTGTCATCTTGAACTAATTTTATCTCCAATGTTTAAAAGTTACTCATTTTTAAAATGAGGACTTGAGTTTGCTAGTGTTTGATTACTCACATTACTCACACTATTGGTTTTGATATGACCCAGGCATAATTTACTTCATCTTTCTTTTAATTTATGGTGGGTTGACCTTGTCTGTCTGCCAGCCCCCTACCCAGCTGTTCTCTCACTGCAGAAAATTTATGTTAACAGACTTCAACAACAACAACAAACAATAACAACAAAAAATGTTTCATATCAAGAAGATCTGGAAAGAAACCTAGGAAAACACCGTGAGCCAGTAAGAATAGCGCAAATCCACCTTACACATTAAAAAGCTGGGGACTCTACTGGAATTTCAGTTGTGTGAATCTTTATCTGACTGGTGTAGCAGTTCCACAGTAAAGACATAGTCAGTTTAAGCAAATGTGTTCAACACTGCCTACAGGAACTTCACAAAAACTGGAAACTGCTGCCTCTGTAGAAACAGCAGACCAAGGAGAAGGAACAACTGAGAAGGAGTGTCTTTCGTGCATGGGGATCCTTTCATTACAGTTTACACTGAATGAGAGAAACCAATGTTGAATGAAGGGAGAAGCCTGGCACCTTGCTTCTGTGAAAGGCAATAGATCTGAGAATCCCTGGGTTTTGAACTCAGTAGGAATTAGGAAGCTACAGCATCACAAAGAGGCCATGAATGGCAGCATGTCATTCCTCAAAGTAGCGTCTCCCTTTTCTTGGGGGATCATGGGGGAAGCTTGATCAAGTGACATTGCTCTTCGCAGAATAAAATAGTGTCAGTAAATTAGAATTCAGCAAACGCAGGGACTGCTGCCTTCCACAGAGGCAACATATCATCAAGAAGTTGATGGACATATTGAGTCTATCTTGGGCAACTGCCTCTAGTTCTCTTTATATTCAGAATGATACTAAGATATTTGTATTCTTTTTTATCAGCACAACTATTGTGCATGACATACTTTGTGCAGTTTTTACACATTTAAATGCACATACATACATGGGTGCACATATGAAACAAGTAAGAAGTATTAGTGGGAAAATGTGTTTTTGTGTATATGTTCATATCCAAAGTACATAAACAACTCCCCCCAACCAAACATTAGGATGTAGAAATCTGAAGTAGGAATAGTTTGTGGCCTTGTTAAAATTTATTTTTTTGCACTTGAACACACCCTACTATTTGTTAGCTCTGCAGGAAAAAAGAAAAAAAAAAAAAAAAAAGGATCAGATCTATCCATCCTGGAGACTATCTTTCTACCTGTCTTACACAGTGCTTAGTCTGCTCTGGGTGCTGCAAAAATACAATTTGCCAGTTCATTGATAGTGTATTCAGACTGAACTGTGCTGAAATACCAATCAAAACTGAAGAAAACTAATGCTTTCAGACCAAACCAGCACATCATAACCAGAATTGTCATTTCTGAGATCTCCGTGTGCAGAAGACCCTCCACTGAAATTTGCAGATGAGCACCCTATTAGACACATGTGCAAACAAATTAATGCCAGAATTGATAAGCTACAGCTACCAGTGACCTCGACTAAAGATAAGATTGAAATGATGTCTGAAGAAATAAATAACATGTCTGAGGGAATAGAATTGGAACAGTCTACACAGGCTAATAAAGTAAAGGATAGAACCTGTGTTTGTGAATTAAAAAAAGAAAAAAAAAATGCTTTCCTAATGTGTAGATTAAAAACCACTGTATATTCTTTTCAGACACCCAAAGGCATGCCTTGTAAAATGGCATTTAGAAGTGCTGGCACTCTTTGAAAACAGATATTACAATATCTTTGAATTTTCAAACCATTAGATGAATGAATGAAACCAGAAAAACAATAGCAATTAATTTATGTAAGTTTGTGTTATACAAATATAGAGAACAGGCCATCCCAAAGCACGGACTCAATAGTCCTAACTAACCCTGCAGTACAGTACATAAAAACGAGTCCATTCATCAATGTCACCCCCTGCATTTATATAATATTTTGGGTTTCTGCAATACTATATTTCGTCTCACTAAATGCTCATTCTGACCAAAGGAAGGTGCAATGAACGTAAAACTAACCCTTGAGACAGACTTCCAGAATATCAGAAATGTGACTTTATAAGTAAGATTTGTGTTTCTTATGTCCCTAAGGAAATTAAATATCCAGAGTATTTTAATAAGGACCGATTTGAAAACCCAGGTTAAAATCCCAGGAAAAATACAACTGTTTTGTTTAAGCATATATATTTCCTAGTTTTTGACTCTGTGCATAAGGTTAGACTAATATAAGAATACACAGTTCCGGCTGTTCCTTAATGTATTTAATTTTATTTATATGAAATATTAATAACTGGAATATGACAAATATTTATCACAGTTTTTTTTTTTTCTGATTAGGTGTTGAAAATACATGAAAACCTTTAATTGAAACATTATTTCTGCTTAAGTAAATGTCATTAACACAGTATAACAATTCTTTGCATTAATATTTCTATCTTACGACATGTCTAAGAAAACAGTGGGCCAAAATGCTTCATCCTATGAAAAACTGTATTGTAAGAAAACTAAAACTAAAATCCATACAAAGTTCTCCTAATTGTTTATAATTTATCCTCATAATAATTTTTGTTGTGACAACACATGAATATATGACATCAAGAAAGAATATTAAGTTCTATAAGCATTAGTAGATAACACAACTTTAACACATCATTGGCTATATGTTTAACACGAGTAAAGCCTGCCTACATGGGTCCATTTCATATTATATTTGAATTCCATTGCTTCACTAGGAGTTGCACATCTTTAGTTTTTGTTCTTCACCTCATCCATGATTCATAAGAAAATTACTTCTCCATTATGCAGTAGGAAACTCCTGCTTACACAGAAATGTCTTTTATTTGTAGCTGAAATACATCATGAGGAAAATACAAAACATGCTAAGTGTTTGGTATTTTTTAAACATTAGCGTATTCTATTTAGCCAACCACTGCTTTCCACTGGTTATGGAAGAGGTGAACTTTCGTCACCTCCCTTTTCCAACTCCTTTTAGCAAGTTTATAACTATCTCAGCACTAGTCTTGTTCATATGTGTACAGAGAGAACCACACTTTCATTTGTCTGGTGGCAGTCTTGCCCTTTATCTTCAGGGTTATAGCTTTCACTACATAAAGCCTCTGACACATCCACTATGCATTCAGAAATTTTTCTCAATATATTATTAAAATGGTAATAAAAAGATACATTCATTTAGTCATTGTACTACTGTCAGCAAAATCCATCACCGCTTTCTTTCTTAGAGTGTAATGCTTTAATTTACATATAATAAGCAGTTTGAAATAGAATTAATAATCATAAATAATGTTCAGGAATAAAGTCAATGCCCTGATTAACTTTTACAAGCAGAATAGGATATTTTGACTGACAAACGTTTAAGTAGGTGCAGGGAGGGAAAAATTGCTCAGGTGTCCCTATCCCTTCTTTTCTGTCCTCCCCATCTTGCACCTCCAACCTTGGAGGGGATATCATAGGTCATCATGGTAGTTCCTTAAAGTACCAGGCAAAGTGGGAATCTGGAACGGGCAGGTTTTCTCACTGACACTAAAGGTGAGATTTTTCAGAAGCACTCAACCTTGTTTAATCTCTGCTCTCATGGATGTTGATGTTAAAACGAGGTCGGTGGAGTAATTATTGCACAGCTGAATGCCCATAGTAGATGAGAGTTGACATCTTTTTTTTTCTTCTTCTTCTATTTAACTTCAGGCTCTCTAGAATTCCTACAGTTTGAAATCTGTCCTTTTTTATGCTTCTGAACCACACAGCCGCAGAGGGGCAGTTATCTATAAAATATGCAAGGTCATCCATTTGGAGATTCTTCTCCATCCTGCTTGCTTTTTATTGTTTTCTCTGTGTGTGTGTGTCTCTTAGGAGAAAGATGATATAAGCCAGTGTAATTCACAGTGCTGTTCACAAAGCAACACTGAAAGACAAAGGAGAAACCAAAGAACTCTAACCTTGAAACTACATTTCACATTTCATGCAAGAAGTGTACCTCTTTGTGGATAAAATGTTAACAGATGGAGAGATAAAAACAAGCACATTTTTCATCCAAAAGCACATATTTGACAAAAGAAAAGTTAAACATGTGCAGTGCATCATAGCAAAAGCAAAGGTGAAGGTCAAAGGGCAATTGGCTTGCTGAATTTCACGTTCCAGACCAACAGGTGAAAAATAACACATCATGATCAAACAAATCAAAACAAGCAACCTCATAAAATGAATGCTTTAGGAGGAAAGTAGCTCAAATGGCATGAACTACAGGGCTATCCCACTCAAAATGTTTAACCTTTGCAAGATCCAATATCCTTTCCACTGCCACAAAGTTCAATCATTTTCATTAACATATAATAAGCCATTAATACTTGTCACCACAGTAACTACAGAAATATGTAGGAACTCAAGAAAAAGACCTATAATATGCTGTTTGTTCATTTCTTGTTCATATTGATTTTAATATTTTATACTGAAGTGAATAATGGGAGAATACTCCCTCCATAGAACTGCTCAAAGTAGGGTTTTGTATGAGTCACTGCATTAGGACCCAAGGAATTATTTTCCCACTGAGCTCCCTATTTAAGAATTCATGCAAGTTATTTGAGCTTATTTGTTCCTTTTTTTTTCTCCATGTAATTGGGACATCAACAGCCACACATAAAAAAGATTGCACTACAGTATCAAAACTGAATTGTTGATAGTGGATGCTTACTGTGGAGAGGTGTAGTTCCATGAGACTCAGATAAGTATCATAAAGTTATACTGTGTATAGTTCTTGTTTTGCAGTGATGATTATTTAGTTCTAAGGCTTTCAGTTAAATAATCTTCTATTTGTTTGCTTTAGAAATTAAAATCAGTGAAAAAAGGAACTATTTTGTTTTTTCAGTGAGGGCATGCCTCCTTTGTGAGGAACAGAAACTTGTTAGTGAGAAAAAATGTGAGACCATCAGACTGATAAGTATTGTATTCTCCACAAGACTGATAATTATTGTATTCTTTTTAAAAATTAATTTAAAAATTAATTTAAATTTAAACTACATCACTGGAACACTCTTACTTGGTGCAAGGAGTCCAGTCTTCATATCTATCTTGGAACATGTGTTCCTTTCATGCCCCTTGACAGCTCTATCTAGGCACTTGAGTAAGAATTTGTGCCAGTGTTCACCCTGCCATACACAAAAGAAAACCACTTCAAATTTGCTTCTGTTGTACAGGTCTCTGAGGTTATCCCAGAAGGCCCTGAGACTTTGCACACTCCTTCAAATTTCTTCACCAAAAGGGTTGTAAAGCATTGCAACAGGCTGCCCAGGGAAGTGGTTGAGTTACCATCCCTGGAGGTATTTAAAAGACGTATAGACAGGGCGCTTAGGGACATGGTTTAGCAGTGTACTTGGTAGTGTTAGGTTAACGGTTGGACTCTATGATCTTAAGGGTCTTTTCCAACCTATATGACTCTACGATTCTATGATTCATGTTTTTGTCTTGTGTCTCATCATTCACACGCCCAACTTATTTGACAAAAATCTGCCTATGGCAAGCTGCAAGCAATCTTCTCATTAGTGTTTTAAACTTGGAAGAGATGGAATAGGCACAAAGGGATTCAACTCGAATCTGAGAGGGGACGTCAGTGTGTGTTATGATCATGCTGTGTTATGATCATGCACTCATGGCTGGTTCTCTTTGCCACCACCAGGATGCATTCCTCCCCTCCTGAAAGACATAACAAGTGCATGATTAGTCCATTCCACAGAAAGGACAGGGCAGCTCTCTCTCTTGCCAGATTCTGTTAAACCTTCTTTTTCTCACAGTCCAGGTTACCAGGTGCAGAATAAAGAGCATTCATTGTAAGTCATAAAATCATAGAATCATAGAACTGTTTGGGTTGGAAAGGACCATAAAGATCACCAAGTTCCAACCCCCCTGCCATGGGCAGGGCCACCCTCCACTAGCCCAGGTTGCTCAAAGCCTCATCCAGCCTGGCCTTGAACACCTCCAGGGATGGGGCATCCACAACTTCCCTGTTCCAATGTCTCACCACCCTCACAGTGAAAAATTTCTTCCTAATGTCTAGTCTAAATCTGCCCTCTTTCAGCTTATGCCCGTTACTCCTTGTCCTCTCACTACACTCCCTGATAAAGAGTGCCTCCCCATCTCTCCTGGAGCCCCCTTCAGGTACTGGAAGGCTGCTATTAAGTGTCCTCAGAGCCTTCTCTTCTCCAGACTGAACAACCCCAACTCTTTCATCCTGTCCTCACAGGGGAGGTGCTCCAGCCCTCTGATTAATTTTGTGGCTCTCCTCTGGACTCTCTCCAACAGGTCCAAGTCACTTCCTGATCTCCTAGATTCCTGAGTGCTTACCAACAGTTGATGTGTTCATATCTCTTCATATCTATTCATATCACCAACAACTGTTTATAGAACACAATTTACTAAGGAATGGGTTAGATCTAGGCGTCTGTATAAACATCTGTACAATGTAAACTGAGGATGCAGGAGTGCCTAGAGTCTGGGTCCACACTGCTGAGTGTAATTTCAGACTCCACCATTGACTTCTAAGTGACATCCTTGCCTTTATGTAAACCTTGAATGAGAAAGCTCTGTTCATAGGTTGTTCTAGCATGTCCCCCAGAACCTTGCAAGCCCCAGAAGGACTGGTGGTGATAGCTGGCTGAGTGACACCTGGGAGCCTTTTCTGTTTAAGATTCCACCTGACTGAAAATATGTAACAGAAGAACTGTATGTCCTGGTCCAGCTAAAGAAGCTTCCATGAGCAAAGCCCCTAATACTCCAAAATTGGTGTTTGCAATCTCTCTGTGAACCTGAAGACTTTCCTCCCCACCAACACCAGGCTGTGACTTTGTTGAAGATAACCTCACTGCAGTTCTACTGAATTGTTATGGTGTGTAGCAGCCTAAGCAAAAGAGGACAGTGTGTACGTAGGTCTTCTTATGGGATTAATGTATTTAGTAGGTTTTTGTAAGAAATGTAACTTAGTTTAGGCAATTTGAGAGCTTTTGTTTAAGAAAAGAAAGAAATAAATACATAGATTTCTGAAGCCCTTGGCACTTCATGTCTGTAGGAGTTTACTCAGCTCCAGGAAGAATAGTGTACAGACAATGTAGATAGCATCAAGAGAGCACCTGTGGAGAGAAAAAGTCATGCAAGAGATCCATAAGTTAGAATTAATGTTTTCTTAAAAGACTAGATTTAAGAGAGCCACAGACAGCCATCTCACATGAAAAAGCTCTTCCCAAGCGTTAACCCCAGCTTGTGGGGGACATATTGAATCAGATCCAGGATGCACTCCATCTTGCAATGGGACAGCCAGAATACTTGCCTATGTCATGGCAGGAAAACACAAGCCAGCTGAAATTCTGGGAATCCTACATATCCATTGATAGGGGATGACTGGCAGTATAGGCACCATAACCCACAGTATAAATGGACAGTTCACACTTTTGTCTAGGAGAAAGAGCAGACTGCTTTGCCTCCATCAAAAATACAGCCATCATGGACTTGGTTGTTGTCCATAGGTCTGTCTTAGAAGTTAAATAAGCTTAGATAGTCTCTGTCTCTTATCTGGATCTTAAATGGACACTGAAGAATCCAAACTGTGTGAGTATTTCTAAAACTTCCGAAATAACAATAAGAATATAGATTATCTGAATAAGGAGGCTGAATTCCTGACTGATACTTAAATTGACTTTCCCCTACCCTGATTCTTATTTGACCAACTAGGACTGACAGGCCTCAATAGCACAGCCGTGACTGTCTTCTCTGGAGGCATGAGGGTGCTGAAGGTGTTTTTCTGGCATTGTGGAATAAGCCCTGGGAACTGGGCCTTCTCCCTGGTCTGGAGAATAATATCAGTGAACAAGCTGGTGTCTCAGCAGAACCTGTTGGCATGGTTACAAGGCAGACAGGACTGAAGAGGTGTAATGGAATGGATCTCATCCCATTGCTACAATCCTCCTGATACAACGTATTCGCAACCACCATTAGGCATTAACCAGAATGACTACCTGTTTTTATATATCCTTAGTGGAAAAATAAAGTAATTAAAAAGCTCAAAGGACAGAGCATTATGGCAGCATAGAAAATAAATAGAGAAGATTTAAACAGCAGTTCCTTCTATCTCTTAAGCAGGTATATGCCACAAAAAAGCAAAACTCAGCAGATAATATTATATCTCATCACAGCTAGCCCTGAAACACTTGATGTGCTTAATAGTTTCCAGTCAACTAAAGCAGATGAAGCTAAACCACAAAAGCATGTTACAGAAATTAGAACATTACTGCACTCCATTAGAAAATGAAATGCACAAAAGGGAAACATTTTTTATCAGAGAATACAGAAGGTAGGTGATATCATCAAAGTGTTTGTGACTGATCTAAAGCTGAAGAGTAACAAGGGAATGAGGCGAGGGAAGAAGAGAGGAAAAGAGACAGCTTGAGTGTCTGATAAGAGATGGAATCACATCAAAGAAGAGAAGAAGGAGTGAAACTCAAGACAAACTAAAAATTGACAGTGAAAGATACTCAAAGCTGACAATTTACTAGATCTTATTAGACAAGGAAATCATCGAGTCCAGGCTGAAGTTTTGCTATTTATAATAAATGCTTGAAAAACATTGAAGATTTTTGCAGCTTTTAACAATATTTTTTAACAAAGGTGTTGGGCAGTATAACCTAGTGAGGAAAACATTCAATATGAATTTATTTACTCCCCTTAATTTTTGTTTCCTAAAATGAGAATTATTTTTTTTATATTTAAATGTTTTTTCTGTGGTTGTTCAGAGACATAACTGAGGATGTTTACTTTTTCTTATTATGAAGTAAAACTCATTTTCCTGAGAGCAAAAATGGAAGATCCCAAACTGTAATATTAAGTAAACAAACACTGAAGAAGCAGTTCTACGTCAGTCTTTTTTTTTTTTTATTAAGACAATATCATCCTACAAAAGGAAAGAGTTAACATTTCTTAATCTCATTAAAAATCGGTGAGAACTCATTTCTTAAATGAAATTGAAGTAGATCTGAAAATCTATTCCTGCATGTAAAGAAACATTTACTGAATTTTTCAGAAGCCATTTGCATCAAATCTTCATTACGTTAGTAGTTAACTATTTAGACAGTTTGGAAGAAGACACAAGGCAAAAATGTGTGCTGCATCACTTAAATATAGTTAAAAGCTTATGCAAAGGCTTTTGAAAATATGATATAGAGCATTCCACACTGCTGCGCTTGACTCAAGAAAGGAAACTTTAATATCTATTTTTGAAACCCCATATTACAGTACAAAACTAATAAGAGCTTGGGAAAATATTTAATATGTATGACATTTCATAAATGTTTACAAGAAGTCAGTCAATGCCTCTCTATTAAATAAGCTGGCTGAGGCACCCACGGATGGGTAGAATTTCCCTGAGAATTTTTACAGAGGACAATTTCAAATTCTTACTGGAGGTCTGTAATTAGTTAAGATGTGCTATTTATTTGTGTTTTTTTATTTTTCCACATAATATGTTCTATTGCATTTTTCATTTTAAAAACATTGTCAGAAAGGCAACCTGCATCTAAGATGAAACCTATATCTACTGAGTAAAAGCAACATTCTCTGTTTCATGTTCTGAATACATTTGTTCAGTTGAATACCACTGCTGAGATCAATGAGTAAATTAATATTTCATGAACTGCAGACAAGTTCAGATGTGAGGTAGGTACTTGGCTAACTTGATGTCACAGCATTTAGATTATTGTGCATATGACCAAAAGAAGGAAACTGGACACCTCAGTACTGGACTGGTGAAAACCCAATTGTTGTGAGACTTCTCTGTCTACAGGGTAGCTTACAGACTTCTGAATGACGAAGATATCTGACACAGGATTTATATATGTAAGTTCACCTGTGAATCTATTTTGAGGACAGTATCAAGAAAATAATCAATCAGACAGTAAAATGGGAAAGAAACAGTTACTAATGTTGCTGTTTTCAGCACCTCCAGGACCTATTCACCTTGTGTTTTCTGCCACACAACAGCCTGTCTAATTGTGTTCTTACCTAGGTGTTAGCTCTTAAAAAGTGTCAGACATACAGTCATACAGCCATATAGTAAAAGTGTCTACCTCAAACTACATTCTGGGTCCTCGACAATGAAGCAAGCCTCTAAGATGCAAAACACAGATATAGATCAGAAACATCCTATGCCTGGAACTTCTTAACCCTCAGTTGTGTGCATTGTCACTCATGGCTGCACCTTTAAACTCTTGCAATGTCAATGAAGTTTATATGCTTGGCTCTGAAACTGGAAGTTTGAGTTGGAGACATACAATACAAATATTTAAATGCTGAATTTAGAAACCACTTTATTGTGCCAGGCTACAGTATAAGAAAGGAACGGAGGATGTGATTTGATGAGGGAAGGTAGACCACAGAACAAACCAATGAATACTATCTGTGAAAATAAAAGAGCTCAGCACTGTTGAATACACTGTTGAATACCCTGTAGCTTCTGTATTTTCTGAGAGTCATCTTATTAGAGCCAGTGCATACTCATTGCGTGGATTTCTCTTTGCTATTGTGGTTATAAACTACAAGTGCTCTTTTCTAGTAGAATGCGGATGATAAAGTTCTTTCTCACAAATAAACTAAAAAGGTCCAAAAGCATATGGTGAGAGGAAGTAACTAGTATAGCTCAGTAAATAATTTCTGTATAAGAATTTCTTTATAGCATTCAGGAATTCATTTTACCCCACCAACATTTAGTTTCAAGATAGATTCAATCAAACAGTCACAAAGCACGGTGGAAAAGTCATATAATTCATGCACAATATCAGGAAAAGTTATACCATTTACAGGGGCAGAAGGAACAGCCATATTGTAGAGGAAAATAAATTTGCTCATGCAAAGGCGTGGGCTTTTTTCTTCATTTAGACTACAGATCCCTTTTTATATATAGTTATGTACGTCAGATTTCTCTACTGCACAACTGGTGAACGTCTTAACATGGTTCTGTGCCCTCAATAGAATATTAAAGAAAAGAAAAGAAGATAATTAATAGATTCTTCAGTTATTGTGGATAAATCTATTTCTCTTACTGTAAGTGCTGTTATTCTGACTGCATTTCTTTCATCTGAGAATAGGCCAAACAGCTAGCTGTGACAGCTGCAAATCACCACCAAACCAAGAAACACAAACAAAGCAGTTTTGCAGTATTTTTGCTAATAGTGCAAATAAGAAAAATACATTTTAAGTTAATTTTAAATACAGAAATGTATTTAAATTCAGAGAAGACTTAGTAACAGATACCCATGCAGAAATGTCACCAGCATTGACATCATCATGTAGGTTAAACTTCAGACATACTGTGACAGTTTATTCACAGTCTGTATGGCCATAATGTTCACATTCTCTAGAAAACATATTCAGTGTAAGGTTCCCAGAGGAGGAAAGTCTATGTTTATTTCTTCTCCATGAACCTACATTTAAATCTGTTAGATCTATTAGAAACTGACTTAGAGCATGTTGCTGGAAGATGCAATGAAAATAATTTTAAAGAATCTTATACTGGATTAAAAATGTTCATATATGCTAAAAAAGTCTTAACAAGTAAACTTCATATTATCAGACTTTGTACTAAGATACTGACTATTGTCCTTCACAGTAAGTGGCACACTGCACTGCATATGGCAGAAAAAGAATAAAGAAACAACTTTGAGCATCACCCCACACAGCCCTGTTTGCTCACCCTCCCCCCACTTGAGGATGGGGGAGAAAATTAAAGGGGTAAAGGGAAAAAAGGACTCGTAGGTTGGGATAAGAACAATTTAATAACTAAACTAGAATAATATTGAAAATAATACCTTATACAAATATACAAATGAGTGATACACAGTGATACTGCCTGCCCACCTGATGACCAAGGCTCAGCCTGTTCCCGGATGACGATCCCAGAGCAGGGAGAGTCCTGAAACCACACTCACGTAACGGAGATAAAAGTCCGAGCGTCCCAGACCAAGAGCTGGACAGGGGTGGGGGTGGGGGGAAGGCCTTGGGAGACGGACCACCTGGAGCAAGATGACCCAGAGCAAAAGAGATCCAGAACCAAAAGGGATGATCTTCTGGAGGGTCCTCACCTATATACTGGGCATGACGTGTATGTTATGGAATAGATTATTGGCCACTTTGGGTCTCAATCCTGAACCTAAGATCAAATCCTGGGCTAGTAACTGGGGCTGTGCTCCCTCCCAGCTTCTCCTGTTTGCAGACAGACAGAGAAGCTGAAAGACCTTGGCAGCCGCATAAACATCACTTTTGATCAGCTTTCTTCTGAGCACAAATCCAAAACACAACCTCTTGCTAGCTATTATGAAGAAAGTTAACTCTGTCTCAGCTTAACCCAGGACAAAGGTAAAGTCATATATTTTTCTGTAAAACTCCTTGAAAAAACTCACCGAAAAAACAATTTCCTGAAGATAAGTAAGACTGTTCTTTCTGATTCTGTTGTTCACAAAGAAGTGTGGGATTTTCTAGATATTTGTGATGTAAATGCTCTCGCCATCTTCATATCTGAGATAATATTTTAATCCTCTGTAATTGATAGGGATCATTCCAGTTTATACAGATCACTTGTTTTTTAATACTGATTTAGCAAATTAAATATTGATAGGTCCAATCACAGCATAGCTATGGTGTAATTCAGTTTTCTGTGATTTGGTGCATTAAGTAGGTGTCTAGTTTAAGATTTAAGTTGTTTGTGTACTGTAGACGAGTTGTATGAACCAGCTGTGGAAGTGCTTCTATCTCCCCATTGACTATGAATAAAAATAGATAAACAGCTTAAACCTGTCTTTTAGATTACTAAAATCAGGTGAAATAACTTTTTTTTTTTTTTTATGAATTGGGATTTTATTATTAGCCCCACATCTCTGTGTCTTTCTTCAGGAAAAATTAGTTTGTCTAATGGCTAGTAAACTTAAACATGAGTTCTCAAAGTCGCACTTGCTGTGCCAAATAGGATTGCTGGATACACTGAGATGTACAAGCAGCTGTATAAGGAAGAGCTTTCAGATAAAGGGATCTGTAGTATAGCAGAAAGAAGCATGAAAAGATCCAGTAAGTGGGAGTTGAAGCCTGATAACTTTCAACAGTAAAATAAGATGTACTTTTTAGAAATGTTACGGGAACAATCAGTTACTCAAACCATTACAGGAACAATTAATGCAGGTGTGTGTGTCTGGTGAGAAATGCACTGTGAGCTAACGCCTTTATACAAAGTGCATGTGACCAGAAAGATCACTCGGAAGGCGTGTCCTGGTAACAATAAAAGGCTGAGACCTAGTTCTTACAGCAGCTATTAATACAACTGTTGTAATTTTTGCAAGTGCCCTACTGGCACAGTGGTCGAGCTGGTCTTTATATTAGAGTTTGGGACTATTTATTGCAAAAATTAAAACATACAAAAAAGGCTAATTTAAAGTAGACAAATGAAATCTGGAAACAGAATACACAAATGAAATACTGTAGGCAAATTAAAATCAATGCAGACAAAACTATCCTAAGTCCTCTGTGAAAAAAATAAGACTTAGAGGTGGCATAAGAATCTAAGTGGACAATAAATATAAAAGGAAGCAAATGGAGTTGTCAAAACTAGCTGTAAGTTAGCAGTCTGTTTGTGTACCTTTGTGTATGAGAGGCACATAGGTACCAAGAGAATTTGACTAGTATATTTTAAAATTTCCATCTACTGAACTATGACAACATAAAAAGGAATTGGGTATTAGGAACATCCTTCTCTCTGTAGTCTTCATGTATTTTAGCAAGGCACAGAACACTAGGAGGATAATCAGTAAGATGTAGATAAGCTTTCTCTCTCTGTAAATACATCCTACCATCTCATATATTAATTTGGGATGCCCTTGGCTGGGAGCATAGCACAGCAAATAATAGGTGTTCTAAGTAACCCTGAGCTGTCTGGAACCAGCACAAGAAAGATCATCATAAAAGAAAGCAGATCCCAGTGCCTCAAATTGTTTTATGGAAGGTACTGACTCCCAAAACAATCTGTAGTCCTATATCCAAACTGTAGCTTAAAATTACCATTTCCTGACATACTGGTGGCCTCTTCCTACATGTGTTGTTTGTATCTCTGAGGGTCATAGTGAATAAATGCAGTAGAAGTCTACAATATTGCTCATAAGACTTTATGATCAATTAAGATGTTGCCACTGCAATTGTAAAATGGCCAGCTGTCTAAGCTGCTGTTGCAAGCTAACGACTGAGATTGCTTTTCATTTTAGACCCAGAGGAATGTCTTCTTTTTTTTTCCCCCAGAGGTTTTCATCATTTGCCAGAAAATATAGTTTAATCAAAGACATAAGAACATATTAAAAAAAAATACTGTTGCTGCACAGATGTTTCTGTCTGTGCAGATTAGGCAAGGCAAGAGCACTGGGTTTATCTGTAAATTCATGTACATATCTATTTTTTTAAATGTGTCAGGTTTAAAGTCAAACTGGAAGTGTAAGTAAGCACTAATTACATACACGAACTCATCTTCGTATGTAATAATGATAACAAAGAAAAGTCAAGGCTCCATCTAAATTGTGGAGAACAATGAAGTAAAGTTAAGGTATAAATGTAAATTGTTCTGGCACTAGAAAAGTGTGGAAGATTGATCTGTTGATTAAGCTAAGAAAACCATTCAAGCAGCAATTCTTCCATTATAGAGAACAGGAAGGAATAGTATATGCTTCATTGAGCAGTCTAGACCCTGGTTTAACTTCAAAGTCACTTGTCACTTCTCAAAACCAGACAAGTGTTCACCCTGCTGAGAACATTACTTAGATGAAAAGTACTCAAGGACTCGTGAATCATCCTTTTCTCACCGGTGTTGCTAACATCTCTCAGAAGTGAAGACACTTTTTTGTGGACTTTTCCTCTATAAGAGCTTGTGTTCTTGAGATGGATTATAAATATTGGATCAAGATCAGGATGAATATGGAGCAGCATCAGAACACGAATTAAAAACTTTATTCATATGTCAAATAATGTTCTTATTAATGTAGTAAATTGAAAAATTAATAATTTATAATTATATACATGATATAGCAATTTATTAAATATGAACTTTTAATAGTCTTAGTTTCATTCAATATGATATGCTGTGGTCCTTAAAACAACTCTTTAAATGTAAAATAGACCCTATAATCCCAAGGCCCTATAATCACTTCCTATAGCATAACCTTAGTTGGATGTTTGACAAACTACATAAATTCTTGCCTGTTGTATGTTGTTATATTTTGTTTTTAATGTATAGATCTAAGTTTTGGAATGAGAGATATCTTTTTGGTTTTACCGTCTTTTACTAGTAGGTCTGCTTTTAAGAACTCAAATGAGTACAGATAAAGAATCTTATCCAATGTCTAGTTATTAATCAGCTAATGTAGATTTTATACTGCTATCCCTTAGTAACGTTAATATATTAGAACAGTATTTCCATGTGGCAGGATTATATGGGAAGTTGTCATTTACTCAGCTCATAAATATATTTCCTGAAACAATATTTCAGGTTTGTCTTTGAGGTTAGGAGTCTATGAGCAACATTCCTTGGAAAAAGCAGTCATTACCTGACAAACTTCAGCTATTCTCCAGCTGTACAATGAGACTATTCACACCTCATCTCAATTTACTTTTCTTTTGAGTGTCTGTTATGATGGACAGTTTTCAGTATTGTTTTCCATACATTTTAATTTTCTGCAGATCTGAACCTTGGCACAGAGAGAAATATGCTTAATCTATGCATATTCTGGTCTTTTTAGAATAGTACAATTAATCAATATGCCAATAAGCATTACATATACACATAGTAATTTTTAAATATTTTGTTAGATACATCAAATAGCATTAAAATATAACAGATAACAGCATAAAGTGTTGTGGGGTTTCAGTTGCTGATATTTAGTGCTCCGATAAACAGATGCAAGGTTATGCATAGATCATGATAAAGATCAAGTAAGAGATACTTTTTTTTTTTTTTTAATATAGATCACTCAGATATTAATCACAGTGATCATTTGTTTGACTCTGTAAGCCTAAGGGGAACACAATTAAACCAAAGGACAGTGGAGGATGCGGGTAGTTAGTTAAGAAGCACCTAGCAGTAGGTAAAAAGCACCAGAACTTCTGTCACCCAAGCCAACCAAACAAAATTATTTTTGAAACAGAAAAGAAAGGTTGGCTTTCTGAGTTTTGGTTCAAGGAGAAATTGCAGAAATTATCTTCTGCCTTTCAAATGAAAAATTAACATTATTTCATCTTCAAAGAATGTAGTAACATTTACCAGATTCACTATATTCACCTGTGGTGTCATTTAAATATTACCATCAGTGGCACCCTCTGTCCTTTAAGTATTTCTTTATTCTCTGCATGAGAATTAAACTGCATGAAAAAAATACTGAGCAGTCCAACTTTTGTCATGGCAAACAAAAAAAGGATCAGGCACTATTATCAGAGCATACACAATAAGGCATTAAATTAATATCCTCAGTGATAATACACACAGTTGTATTTTAAATAACAACATGATTGTAATATTATATGATAATTATTAGTGAAGAATATTTATTACAACAGTTGTTCTTTTCATTAATGCAGGAAAATATATATTTGCTTTCCATCAAGATGTATTTCATGCAGTCTTCCTGTCTGATAGGTGTTGGGGAAAAAAACTTTTGTTACCCTCTGGCGGTGCTTCATTCACATGCAGGAAGCAGCACAGGCTGCTCTTGAAGTAGTTCTCTTCTGAGTCCCAGTGGGATGGGCTCAGCAACAGTACAGCTCAGACTTCCCTTTACTGGCTCTGCTTAAAGGAAATGCAACTTGCTTCTTAAGAAAGTCTGGAGTACAGCCCAAGCTTATGGCTACATGACTTGTCTGCATTTCAACATCGTGAATGTTGGGCAAGTCTCTACTAAGAAGCAGCTAAGGATTTAAAAGAGTTATAGTAGTCTAGGGTTTATGATATTACGATATTTTTTATTCAGGATCCTCAATGCTATGTCTCTGCTGTTCTGAAAGAGCAGTACCTGAGAGCATGATAATCACTGCATGATCTGCGTCCTGTCTGCCTTCCATCCACAAGGTTGCTGTGCTGATAAGCATGAAAAGCAAATATTACAGCAAAAGTGTTTGTCTCAGGTTGTTAAATCTGTGTCAAATTAAGACATAATTTTAAATCTTATAGGAATAAAATTAAGGTTTGTGTATAGTGTGTTCTGTCATAAACATTTTAACCTGAAATATGGCCTGATTTTTACTGGTTTCAGGAATGGCTAAAGAGACATTATCTGAAAAATAATTAGAACAGAAAAGAAAAATATCAATGTCTAACTTTATGTAGGATTAAGTTATGACAATATGCAATATTTTCATATTACTTTATTAAGTACAATATTTTCTGAGGAGATTAATACTATAAAGTGTCCTTTCTGTGTATTCGCTCTGTTTTTCTTATTAGCTAGCCAAAGTGCCTGTCAACGCTTAAAGGAGTTTCTGCTGTATTTCTCCAGTCAGGTATATAGTGCAAAGATGTGTTATTGTAATGGGTGACCTCAAAAATCCTTCTTATAAAACATCATTGAATCTTTGCTACTTTGTTGCATACATTCTGACAAACTAATCAATCTGTTTTAATATCAAAGAACACTTCCTTCCAGGTATGCTCATTTAAGTGCGAATGTCAGAACTTTTGACCTTTTCTTATCTCACACTGGTGCTGCTTCTTTGTGACTTTGCCCTTGTTGGCTTTGCTTTCTTTAGGAACTGTCAGTGTTTCCAGCATGCTTCTCCCTCTCCCTAAAACCCTGGATATTCTTTTCCAGAGAGTTATATTATAACTGTCTAGCCTTATTTGCTCTTCCTTTAAATTTATTTTGAGTCAAGTTCTCTTTTTGTCCAAGGCTGTCAGGTTAGGGAAAAGGAAAAAAAATAAAGTTTTTATCTTCTTTTCAAAAATTTGATTTGAATGATTCTTTCTCTAATTTGGCAGGAGTAGATTCCTCCCACTCTAGTTCTGTTCCTACATATATGTCTCTACGGGTCCTTACAGTAAGAGTCAGAGGGCTCACTAGAAAAAAAGTCAGTCCCAAATGTGGTCTGAGACTGCATGACCTTCCTCAATATTTCTGTCTTAAAACTCATATCGCCACTATAAGTCTGTAAGAATGGCCTGTCAGAGGAAACATCAAGCTAACAGTGCCAGGATAATAAAATATCTTCCAACTCATGTGTTGATAGTCTTAACTTTTCATCATGATTATCATATTGACGGCTGTTTACATTGAGCTAACTAGCCAGCATTGCTGACAGTCTGCCAGGAGAATGAGCAATGTGATTATGGTTCTGTTTGCAACATACCTTAAAAACATATCCTAATTTTTTTCTCAGTTTATTATCTCCTAGAACAATAGAAGACATGGACATGTGAGCAAGGAACGAATAGAAATTCAAACACATGACTTTTAAGGCTTTCCCAGCGAGTGACTGGGAAAACCAGAGTTTATGGGTCTGCTGTAAATGCTTAGATATGTGTAGACAGGAAAGAAAAAAAAGTAGTGAAACCCCAGCTGGAAAGAGTAGATAAATTCCTAACTAGGAAGAAATTTGCACATGACAAAACTATTCCCAGTGGTACTGCACTTAAAAGTCTTCCAGTTTGGTCTGTATCTATATCTTTGTACGTAAACGGGTTCCCGTTAGCAAAACATAAATCTTGCTCTGTGTATATAGCCATTAGGTAAAAAGTAATAAGCAAGACAAGGTGCTCAAAGGTAACTGATCCTGCATTGTTATGAGATCACTAAGTTAGTACTAGTTAATAGCAGAATAAAGGTTGGAGCTTAAAATGCATAGTTAAGTGCTTCATTTGATTGACAAATATCTCATTTAAAAAAAGATCCTTTAGATCAAGTAGAATGATGTTCATTTCTATATGTTGAGGAGTCCATTGTTTTGGTGGTGCTTTCTTTTAACATATGGGAGAGAAAAGAGAAGAGAAAATAGATGGGAGAGAAGAAGGAAGGGGGAAAAATTCTCCGATATCAGTGCTGTTTTCGGTCACAGGCAAGAGACAGTATTTCTGAAGTTTTGTATGGGGATTTTAAGCTCTAACTTTGAAATACTTTGGAGGTTATTCACAAATGTTGACATTTTATTGCTCTTATCTGAATCTTCCTGTTCTGCAAATATATTTTGCTAGAATGCATCACATGCTTCGAAAGGTTATTTAATGTCTTCATGCATTTTGAATGTTTTATTTTCATTCCAGCTCTGTCTGCCTATTTGTCACTTAATTGGTAGCTGGGAGTTGTCTGCTTTCTTACCATATTCAGATTTTTTTTTTTTTGCTCAGCATATCTGAACTGTTTGATTCTCCTACACACTAAAGTAGAAACTAATTTCTTGGGGAACTGTAATTCACAATTCTGCAATTCTTCTGATATTATTGATAGTATTCCTGGTTGACAATGTTAAATTTACATTCATAAGTGAAATATGACTCTCATATTCCTGCACATATATGTCTTTTTTCTAATTTACTTATTTTTTGTACCCCTTTTCCTTATTTTTGTGCAAAAAAATTTTTTCCTATTACCAATTTTTCAGAATTTATTTTTATCACATTAATGCTGTTACTGATTTGGGATTCATCTGTGTTTTAATGTTCAGAAGTGTTTTGTTCTCTTTTTTTTTTTTTTTTCCTTCTAAAAAAGAGCCCATCAATATAACAACACTTACCCTGCAGTATGTATCTTAAATAATATTTATCAAGACTCTAACAGATACTGAGATTTATCTCAAAAAAATTGGTACAAATATTCGAAGTATAGAATTTCAAAAGGAAAACCAAATGAATACCACTTGACACTGAAAACACTGAGCTAGTTAATTGATCTCATTTTATGTTTGAGCATAACCTAATTCTATGGACTATTATCTCGACTGTGGGTCCCTGACGGCACCCTCCCCCTATCCTGCCCGTGACCCAGGATCCCATTTTAGCCCCTGAGGCCAACACTCCTGTCCCAGCAACACCACAGCAGGACAGCCTCCAGTTCCCCGCAGTCCCACCCAGCCCACCCACAGTCCCATGTCCCATCCTGGCCTAAGCCTGTCCCCATCTCCACGGCTCCGCACGGCCATCCCAGGGATGGACACTTGTTAATCTCACCAGGCCTGACCCTGGCCCCACCTGCAGGCTGATGTCTCAACCCAGTCTCTGCCCTCCGTCGTCATCATCGTCATCATCATCATCATCATTGTCTGGCAGTCTAGGCTTTTAACTGAGCCTGGGTCCCACCTCTAGGCCTGCTCCCTGCCCTGGCTCAGATACCTGCCCTGCTCTGCCCTGCCCTGGCCATGGAGGTAACTTGTTCAGCTCCCTGTCCCTTAAGGAGCAGCCAACCATCACCACTGGATACAAATAAAATGTCAAAAGTCTAATTAGTCACAACCCCATCGGTTTATTGATGAGAAATTAGATGACTGTAATCAGTAAAAAATGTTAACACACGGTCTGCCAACACTATGTTTTCCAAACTGTTGTGTTCCACCCATCTTCTCCCCCAGCATGGGGGCTAGGTCAGTATGTTGTTTCACTCAGAGGTACTGTAGTCAATTCAACCAGTTTCTGGTATACAGTTGTTGTGGTTTGACCCAGGTAGCACCATTCTCATACCATGCAGCTGCTCTCTCACCCTCCCCCTCCCAGGGAATGGGGGAGAGAATTAAAGGTGTAAAGGGAAAAAGAGACTCCTGGGTTGAGATAAGAACAACTTAGCAACTAGACTACAACAACATTGAAAATAATAATGATAATAAAATTGATAATAATAGTAGTAATAATATACAAATATACAAATGAGTGATGTATAGTGATACTGCTCACCACCTGATGACCAAGGCTCAGCTTGTTCCCAGCTAATGATCCCAGAGCAGAGAGAGTCCTGAAACTGCTATCCCAGAAAAGAGAGAAGAGCCTGAGAGTCCAAGAACAGACAGAACCTCATCCATACACTGGGCATGACGTGCATCATCTGCAATATACCATTGGCCAATTTAGGTCTCAATCCTGAACCTAAGGTCAAATTCTAAGCCAGTAATTGTGGGTTCCCTCCTATCTTCTCCTGCGCCTGCACACACTGGCACAGCAGAGAAGCTGAAAAGTCCTTGACTGTCCTGGCAGCAGCTGTGATCATCAGTATGTTATCAGCCGCCTTCTCAACACAAATCCAAAACAGCCTCTTACCAGCTGCTGTGAAGAAAGTTACCTCTGTCTCAGCTGAAACTAGGACTACAGTTTTATAGAGTTACCTTATCTCCATCTGCTCTCAAGAAAAACCCAAAATAAAAATGAACAATATTTTAAAAATACAGATCAAACTTTGCCTTTTATTTGTGTGGGATTTTAAAGGGTATGTAAGGAAGTGATATGCCTAGAAACCCTTAGGCTGCAACAGAAGCAGAGTCTCTCTCTCAATTGATTTCGTAAATGACAGAGTTGGCAAGGTACTAGACCATGTAAAATTCCAGACGGGCTTCTATGAAAAGAAAAAGACAGGACAGTAGGATTTGAGTTCATTGCCCTTTATCTCAAAAATATGTACGCTATAACAGTCAAAACAATAACATATGTCAAATAAGAGATTAAACATCTTAATTTTGACTGAAAACAGTAAGTATAATATTAATAACATCCTTGAACTACGGACAAAAAAAAAAAAATACTAAACTTCTGGATGCCCTCTTGCCCTTTCATCAAGGACCTGTAGTAACCTACGCCAAGAGAATTTTCAAAAAGTGCAGACAACATTAAATTTTATGCAGACTTTTTCCTGACCGTTTTAAGCTACTCAAAATCAACCCCAGAGCAACAACAAAGAGGAAGATGGTTGATTGCTTCTGTTTTTCTTTTGTGGGGTCTTCCCAATATCTGTGACAATATTGGTTCTAGGTCAAAAGTGGCTCAGTTAGTCTGCACCAGCTGAAGCAGTAATTGCATTTTGATAGCATGATAACCATGAGTCAGAGGGACTGTCAAAGGAAGGCTTTTGCAACAGTGGGATACAGTCTAAAACTGCTGTTAAATTGCAAACAAAAAGACAACACTATAGGTCAGTGTCTCATGTGCTGGAGCTATTTGTGTAAGATGAGATGTCATAGGAGACGTTATCTTGATAAAAGTGGTGATTTAAAACCATTTTTTTTATACAAGAGAAATGACACAGAGCTGCGTCCAGTACACAGCACAAGGACTTGCAAAGGTAGGCTAGCTTAGTGAAACTACTTCAGTCATAGTTGGACTATCATAACAGATCATTATTTCCTCTACTACCTGTTCTATGGAAAAGACCGGGGACACAGTGTTTCCTGTGTATCTGTCAAGAAAGTAATAATCACATTATCTGGAAAATATTGTATGCTAAATACCACAGTGGCATGCAAAATTTCGCTGCAAGGTTTTATATTTTCAGTTTAATACTTCTCTTTGATGCTAGTAAATAAACTCTTTGTCTTTTAAGTATACAGTTGTTTTTATCTTTCATATGAAGAAAATGTAGCTAGTAAAAAGAGTCAGAAAAGTTTGACCTTAAATATTCTTTTTTTTTTTAAAACTGTATTGTCTGTAGCTATGCCACAGTTTATCACAATAAACCAAAAATGCCATGGAATTTCCTAGAGCACTGGAATGAATCACTTAACTTGTTATACTGTTAGGATGGCCTGGATTTGGTGTTGGCCAGATAGCACTCATCCAAAGAATTACAAGACACAGTCAAGTTAGCATGGCTCAGAGACTACTCTTAATATGCAGTTTGGATACAGCTTTGATTCAGATGACAGGAAAATTTAGTAGCATGCACATGGACCTTTCCACATCTTTTTTACCTCAGTACCAGAGAATGGTGGTCCTGTGTACACTATATTTGTAACTATAATGTAGCCTCTCATTCCTTTTATTTTCTACATTCCTTTTATGTTTAGATACCTAACTCTTTTAAGTTGTTCCTTTGGATAACACTATGATCATATTTTAATTTATTTTTTAACAAAATGTTTAAAATCTGTATTAAATATTTTAAGAATACCTGGCAGATATTTGAGGCCTTGCGTAAGCTTGAGAAAAGACAACACACAAACACGAGTACCCCCTTTCCCCCATGCAATGTATTATTCTGAGCTCTGCAAGTAAGGAGTCACACTGTGTTAGCAAAACTATGAGGTGAATCAGATATTACATTGATGAGAACCAGAACAAACTCTGCTGTCTGCAGCTGCAGCTGCATGACAGTAAGAAGTCACAGTGTTGTAGTAAGTCAGACTTGAAGTCACTGTACTGTGATGTGCATCAGGAGTCGGGTGTCTGAAATTTGAAGAATGCATGCAGCACAGCAAAGCAGGAGTGCAACATGAGGCTACTCAAGTGCACAGAGACCCGGGGTTAGGCTTCAGTGAAGCCTAAAAGATTGCAAAGCATTACACTTTTATTGTGGTTCTACAGTTGTGGTTCTTGGTTTAAATACTCTTCTGAATTTGTTCACTATACTTTTTTTCTGTCTTTATCCCCTGAAACACAGTAGAGGATGCTCACTCAAAGGCTTCATTTTTCTTCCAGTATTTTCTCTGCTGCACAAGAATTCTGTAAATCCTGAATGCAAACAATGTGCATTATGACTGGACCATATAACACTTTACTTTCAAAGACATGGATTACATTTTTAGTTAGGCAATAAAGGAGTTAGTTTTCATCAGGCATTAAATATTTTATCAGATATCCAAAGGAAATGTTAGGGTGTTATGGACTAACTGCCAACAGAGAAAATGTAAACATGTACTTTGATATCACAAAGACAGAACTCATAAATACGGATATGACATTATGGTCTCAATTAACTTTTGTCTTGGAGGGGGCTGTGAATATGCCATGTAGATATCTGTTACATTCTGAAGAACAGTTTCTTCTTAGAGACTTAGAGTGAAATGCTCAGTTGTGCTTTGCAGCTGAGAAAAACAAGCAGGATACTCATATATGACAGATTAAGAAAAACACTTTTCTTCAGGGTTTCTCTCTTTTTTTTTTTTTTTTTTTTTTTTTTCCCCCTGAGACAAGAGACAGCTAATTTCTAATAAATGTGCTATACATTCTTAAAATTATTTCCCTTTAATTTTATTAACTGGCTTTGGTGTGGTGGGGTTTTTTTTGTTGTTTTTGTTGTTATTGTTTGTTTTATGTTTGGTTGTTTTTTTAATGTGGGTTTGGGTTTTGTTTGTTTTTTTTTACTCTCCTAATTTGTGGGATTTGGGTATACTAAATAATTTTGTCCAAAACAAAAGGCTCTTCAGTGTGTTTTGTTTCCAGAGTTATGAAGTCAATTTACTGCATGTACTGGAGATTTTTAGTGAACAGCTTAAAGGGAGTTGATCATTTAGCAATGATTCTTATTAAATTATCATTTCTTTTTAGCTTTTCTCAGCTCTATTCAGAAATTTTCTTTTGGACTTCTTCCAAACAAAACAATGCACATGGTAGGAAAAACTAGCACAGCACTGACTAAAAATTGTTAAGCAAAACTGAACTTACAGCAGCCATCATTAACTGTATGCAACAGTCAAGCTTCAGATAAACCCTTGAGACAAATAGTAGGTGAGCTTGTGTGCTTCAATGTGCCTTTTGAACTGGAGAGTTGTACCATGCTGAATTTCAACTTTTATATCTGTGGTATACTTCTACCCTGAAAAGAGCAACTATGCAAAAGCTGTCCCTTGGTACCCTAAAGTTTTATTTCTTCTTCTGTATGATTGATCAGCAGTGTATCAGCTCACTATTTTAGCCATAAAATTGTTCATTTTTGTTGGCCTTCCCTTTGTGTTGATAAGCCTTTTAGAGTAAAGAATACGATTTTTTTTTTTGTGCTGATAGTCAGGCCCATCCCAGTCATGCTTTGCATGTGCTGCTGAAATATTAAAATAGAAAATAATACATAGAAGCAATTATCTCAAACATTTAAAATTGCTATCTAAATACCAATTGCAAGACCAAACTGTTCACAGTTATACATATACAGTCCACAGTGTCTGCTTTTTGTCACAACTGGGAAACCACACTGAAGAAAATAAGCAAAGTTACTAACATTCCTAAATGTTCCTAAGTTACCGTCTGTTTACAGACAGAAAGATCCCTTGTGTAATTCCAAGCATTGTTTTAGTTTGGTCTCTTTTTAGCATACTGTGTTTTCAGTTTATATTCATAACCAAAGCTTACTCATATTTGTATCAGCTGTGTCTGTTTTTCATAATAGTCTTCTAAAAGAAAAAAAAAAAAAAAGTATGCAACACTGATTAGTATGAAAAGGTGTACTGATGACCAGCACAGAAAATGTTATCTGGGACAATAGTCAGAGCTTCATGCATCACTATTCACACTTTGTGATTTATTTTGCGCTTCCTCAATAGTGCAGCTTAGAATTTCTTACGTTTTACTTGGTGCAGTGGCAAGCTGAGACGAAGAGTGTAGGGATTTCTCCACCACTGCACACAAATTTTCTCAAGGTCAGATGCTGAAGTATATTTTCATTTAGCAGTCACTCACCCTTCAATTTTTTTTGCAGTCTTGCCATTCATTATTCTGCAGTTTTCTGTATAGAAAGAACATCTCTCAATTCCTCCAGCTCTTTAAAGTTGTGTCTTCCCCACATTTACTGGTCCCTTACTTAAGTCAATTGCAAACTAAGAAATGTCATTCTCAGCATCATTGGCTAGGTAGTGGATATAAAATCAAAAAAGTTGCAGACTCCCTCTAAGTACATCTCTAAAGTCTAGGACTCCATAGACACTTAACGATACAAATTGTTTCACTAATCTTAAAGTGACTGTTAATGGGATTGAGAATCAGAACCTGAAACTTTATGGATCTGGGAGACAATGAGATGTTTTATATTTCAGTGATTTCCACAGAGAGTACTGTCAGTGTGTGTTTAAAGTTCAATTTATTTGGTGCCTTTATTGATCTGGCTAGTGTAACTGTTCTTCTTTTTTGGATTAAAGAAGTGTAAAGACTATTACAGCAGAACACAAGTGAAGACCAATGCAGAATGACGACATTGTAAAAAGTCCAGGCAAGAAGTGAATGCCTATATGTACGGCTTATAGTAAGATTAGAAATATAAGGCAAAAACTAAGACATTGAAGGACCACCCTCAGCTTCTATCTAATGTTCAGGTCTCTAAGCAGCTCAGTTTCTGAGTTTCTCTGGCTTCCTAAAGACATCTGTGTACATCCAGGAAAAGTTCAGTCTTGGTTACAGTACTTGTAGATTTCTTTCAGTTGTGACCATGGAAGATACTGCACATGTAACTTTCTTCAGAAAATATCGATTACTGTCCCTTTCTTTAATGCTATTTCAATTGGCTGGAGCATGCCCTACAATATTTCAGTGGATTTTTAAAATACAGTCCTGTGATCTGTGTGTGTATACGCATGTGCAGTTGCAGGACATGGTCAGGGAGGAACACTAACCCCACTAAAGGTACAGAGGACACGGGTTAACTAGTGGATTTGTCACCTTGGGCAAGTTTTAAAGCTATATATATTACCAGTTGTCCTGGGTCCAGCTGGGATAGGATTAATTCTTCACAGAAGCTGGGAGGTGGGCATAGCCAAAGGGATATCAGATACCATGCTGACCTCATGCCTGGGATATAAGGGGGAGCTAGCCAGGAGAGGGGTCTCTTTTGTGAAGATCTTGGTGGTGAGGTTTCCATTGTATCAGTGTTTTCATTGTATTCTATATCTTGTCTTATTATTATATTCTCCTTTTTTTTCCCCTCATGTTGTATTATTAAAAATCTGTCATTATCTCAACTCATGAGGTTCCACTTTTCTCATCCTTCCCCATCTTATGGGGAGGGGGGAAGGCAAGGAGGGCGGGGGAGGGAGGGGAGCGACCGGTGGTGATGGCCCTGACCCAAGACACCAGTGAATAAATCATCTACTCCTAGCATAGAAAAAGAGAATTAAATCTCCCAATAATGGCAAAGTCACATCCTAGGATGAGACCCTTTCCTTTTAGCTAACTTATTCTACTTTCTAGGTGCCAAGCAGAATCTTTAGATTCCATTGAGACATTAAATTACTCCTAGAGAACACAGAAAACCAGTACAGGAAATGCACTCTACACAGGATATAGGAACCTGAACTTCAGAAATGCTGTGCCATTAAAAAGTCAAAAACCAGTTTTGAAAATGAACCATGTTAACCCTCTTTTTATAGGCGAAGAACTTCTCCCTAGGACTTTGTCCACAAAGCTGAGTCAAAAAGCACCTGCTGCCTGAAAGTAACAGACTACTATACAGACATGGTTTTGTTAGCAGTGGATGGCATATGAGGAGACCCAGTTAATGCCTGATTCTCCCTTTTAATGATGAAGATATTGTTTTCTTTTATAACATTTTTTTAAACCTGGTATCAGCCTACCATATCACCCTTTACCATTAACTTGGTAATTGCCAATTGCTGTCCGAAAATCCAGTGCTTCTGGTTTTCATTTAGTCAATTAATACAATGAGGTTTTTTGTCTTTAATAGTAATATCAGTTAAACCCATTTAACAATGACAACAAACTATTCATCATCATGTGGATAAATGGGTTACCAATTGCTAGACGAATAAAATTTTGATTAAAAAATTCAATCAAATGATATTGAGTTAAATAAGTTCTCAAATTTCTTACCGAATTGAAAAAAAATCACAATACATTATTTTATTTCTGTAAGAGAAATTGTTCACATTTTAGTATGCCAATTACAGTTATTCCAGAAAGGAACTGTCTTTTAAAAAACATTTCAGGCTTGTTTCACTTGAAAAATCATTCCAGCTACAGGCAGTGGATTTAAAAAAAAAAATAAAAAAAAAAAAAGAGATAAAACCATTTCAAAAAAAATTAAGCTTTTTTCTTTTTATCTCACTTTACTTTTTTTTTCCTGGAAAAAGGTGTGGCAAGGGAAAGAAATGAAAAGATAAGTGTAAGATTTACTTTTAAATAAAAAGTCACTGGTGGCTATCAAGCATCTCTGAACAAATCACATACCTAAGTAAAGGAAAAAGTGGTGTCCCTCAGTTGAGTATAAAAAAGCCAGAACAAGAGGAGAAGAATCACATATATATACCAATAGAAAAATGAATAGAAACTGCTGAGGAGAGGGGTAGCTTTTTGCAGGAGAATGGAAGACTTTACTTCACCTGGGAGTTTGAGCCCACAGTTGTCTCCATTAAAGCATAAAACCTTTTTTTTTTTTTCCTTTTTTGAAAATGTGTAACAGAAGCTAGTCCCTGCTCCCACAAGTTTAAGATCCAAAAATAAAATTTCTTAGGCCAAATCAGGTAGCAAGGTGCTTCTGAAGTCTAACTTGGACTCCTCTTTCTTTGCAGAAAATCAAGTCCCCACTTGCTTCTCCCCAAATGAAAGGTTTTCTAAGAGAAGTAAAGTGAAAGAGCAAATCTCTGTGAGTGTTCTTTATTCTGGAACTCGTTCACTTTATAACTTGGTTCACCAAAGGCTGGGCATGTTAACCTCTGGAAACACTATTAAATTTATTTTCTGTCTATTCTACTGGGGAAACTAAGGTGAAGGTTGGATATACTAGTTGTCTAAATATATGGGCAATGTATATATTTGTGTATTTTTATTTTGGGGGTAAGGTTCAAGAAATTGCATAGTCTGTAAATACACAATACAATGCACCATCATTAAGTGGAATCTCATCTCTTGACATACTGGTATTCTGGATATACATTAGTTATCACAATTTTAAACTTGCAATGGAGAAAAATGTAAGCAAACTGCAGTTTTGGGGGTTTTTTTTGTAATTGTGAACATTTAATTTACATGTATCTATGATGAGTTTGCTCTCTTGCCTTTTTCCTGCTTCTACACAAAGTGCATATGATAAAAGAAATCGTAACTGTCTATTGTGGAAATCAAACTATTCTATTGTCTTATTGAAAATGTATCTCATCAAAGAGAGGTAATAGTTAAAATTTGAAAAATAGTTCCTTAAAATATTATATTGTTGTGTAAAATTAGACTACATTTCCTTTCCTTCTAGTGATGAAATATTTCATCACTAGAAATGAGTGATGAAATATTTATTTTTAACTGCTTTTCACTTGTATAGTCCCTACCTGTCAAGTCATGGTATTTGAGGACACTGTGCATTTCCATTATAGGGTGACAGTTCTGGAAATGCCTAACTTAAAACTGATCTAAGTGTAAGTGACAGACCTTGATTTAAAACATAAAACCAGAGATTTGGCAGTCTCCAAAGTCTCTTAGTAGGAATTTCTAGAAGTGACTTTTTTGTTTTGTTAGATCTTGGCAAAAATCGTAACAGAACCTAATGACCAGCTACCTAATTCTCATCCATATATCTCACCTTACTCATCTCTTGCCCAGCTGTATGCTTTTGTGTGCTCAAAGTGCAGGAAAAAAAAAAAGAAAAAGCATGCTGTATGTTGATTTTTTTTTACCTACTAGTCCATTTATATGCTAAATCATGACTTAGATTTTGACTTAGGATATATATAATCACAGGATCATTGAATCATAGCATGATTTGGGTTGGAAGGGTCATTAAAAGATCATTTAGTTCCACCCTCCCCCCTGCTGTGGTCAGGGACATATTTCGTTAGATCAGGTTGCTAATCTAGTGCTGAATATAAAAACATTCAGCTCAGTTTTGATACATAATTTAAACAACTTTCTAAACGTTTTTATACTCCTTATTTAATCTTCTTTATATTAAGAGTGTGGTAAAAGATTTCATTTCTGTATGTTTGAATTGATGATGCACCCAAAAGGACCCTCTTTTTGACTGAGGAGTAGTGTAGAAAACTTTTGATGATTTGAACTATTACCTATCAGCTTGCTGAGCACAGTAATACATACAGCAAAGGAATCGAAAACCAGAAGCAGTAGAGCTAAGAAAGCCCACATTTCAACAATGTTGTCATTTATATGCATGAATTGTGTGTAGTGGTTCATCAAAACAACACAACTGGGCAGAAGGAAAAATAACTGCCTATTATGTCATGTGGGTGAAGTCAAATGGATGTGCCAGTAAGAAGTCAAAGACTAAGTCTTCCTCAATAGCAGTCGAATATGTGTAACTCAGAGAAACATTTGATGCTGGGCAGAAAGAAACAGAAAAACAAGCAAGGAGCCAGTAGTATGAGGGCACACTGTGGAACTTCTCCAAGAGTTTGCAGCAATGACCAGACCCAGAGCATTCTCAGACTGGAATGCAGGACTGAAACAGGGAACCACAATCAGCGGGACACTGGCAGTAGACTTGTTCTCAGATCAGGACACTGCTTACAGTTACTGTGTTCCACTTCATAGTTTTGCATTTGAAAAAAAAAAAACAGACCCATATCTTTAGAGATGGGAACATGTTATATACATTTAGCATGCAAGTAAACCTCTTGTATCTCCAGGCTCTGTCTGACCCAGCTTTCTATTACACCTTCTTACTATGATAACTTGAGCTCTGTTGCATGCTCCTAAAAAGCCCCTGACACTAAAATACCTTCCTTCCTTTGCCTTGCTTTGCCTAGCATTGGACTGTCTTGCCCTCCCTTGCTTTGGTTTCTTCTCCTTTCAAATTCCCCAATTCTTTTTCCTTCTTTCCTGCTGCAATCCCTCAGCAAAAAAGATAATGCAATTTGGCTATTTGGGATCTTGCTGATAAACAAGCCGCACACATTTTCAACATGGAAAAAGAGGGACTTAGTTCTCGTAATAAGATTACTTACAGTGTCTTTCCCCTCAACCAGTGCCAGCTACTAATATTCACAAAAAACTGAAGAAATTTAACAATTTTGAGATCTACTTCCTCACCAGACCAGGTTGAGAATGGTGGAAAAAGGGAACAGACAGACAACAACACATCAATGTAAAATTTTAGCACAAGATCTTTTCCTTAGGAAACTGATCTAGGCTAGGAATTGTTCATGAATGAATGAATGGGGGAAAAAAAAAAAGAGCAATAAACTTTTTTTTCCTTTTAAAAGAGTTTTTTATTTCTATGAACTAACATTTAAATATCTTACTACAGAATAGTGCATACTAATAAAGTAACAAGAAAGATTGTAAATAATGGAAAAGTTTAGGAGATACTTAAAACTGTACATCAAGGAAAAAGAAATGTTTCATTAATGAAGGGACACGTCATCAAAATCATTCTAATTGGTTAATGAAATATGATGTCTTATAAGTCAATTATATTCATGACGTACAAAACTACATTTTGCTAGGAAACACAAGATAATCCATTTCATCTATTACCCTAGGAAATACATAACAACATAATAGAGATCCCATAAATCATTCAGTGAAATAATGCATGTGTTATAGTACATTATGAACCAGACAGATTATACTAATGTCACAAACGCAGCTCATTAACAGTATTATACAATGAGTAAGCAGTCACCTGGCTGCACAACCTTGATATCCTTATTACAATCAGAACAAAATTAAGGAAAAGCTATCACAGTAATTTATCAGACAGTCAGGTGACTGTTTTATCTTTCTTATTTTCTGTTATTGAGATAAGTGCTCTTGTACTCTAGGTTTTGTGCAGTTGTGACAATTTTGCAGATCCTGTATGTAAACTTTGTCTAGAAAGTCTGTTACATGCCTTTTGAAAGTGGCATGTCACAATCAGAGGTGCCACAGCCTATCATGAAAGCACAGAAATAAGAATTACAGGGCTGCTTTTCAAATAATAACGGGAAGAATCTTTGTAAAATCAATGTCTTGACAAGGAATCAGGATGAAAATATAATGAATGCAAAATGATAATGTTTTATTGTATTCACAAATATAATAACCAAACTGTATTTTTTATTCTTTTTTTATGTGGAAACTATTTTCAAAATAGATTACCTCCGGATTTACAGAACAGGTAATTATGTATATTCAAGGAAAATAATGGCATGTTTGTCTTCAGCCTTGATAATAACCTGTTACTTTTATCCAGGTATTTCTTGAGGCACTCGTAGACCCAACAATAGTGTCTGCCTTTCATAGGTATAACCAAGGTTCATATCCTCAAATACACATAGGTGCTTATTTGTCTCTTTAGGGATATATGCCCATAATTTAGGAAACATTAACACTACTTAAGTAATTGCTCAGTTCCTATCTGCTCCTTTAGGAATTCGAGTCGTCTCAAAATGATGTAAATACTGAAGCCATACTCCAGCCATCAAGTTGATGAAGGAACGAGCTCACATCGAATATAAGTAAAATGTAACTTTCTGGAGTAGAGGCCCTTATATCAGCAAAATAAGTCTAGATTCAGCCACAATATAAAGTGTACTATGGAGGGAGTAGCAAAGTGAAAATTCTTGCTTGCCAGATAGGATTGTGCTGAGTCCCTGCATTAAATTTGTCTTTGCATAATGCAGTTCATTGACAAATAGAGTAGAAGTCTATGGTCTGAAGTAAAAATCTAAAATTCACTAATACAAGCTGAATGAGGCAGGCTTTTGTTTGAGGCTGTAGCAAGGTATAAGTGAAACACATGATGGAACAAGGTCTGTTTCTGAGAAATTGTGTAAATCCAGCCTAAATCTTCTAGAACTATGAACCTAGAGAGGTGGCTGTCGAATTTACTTACTAGGAGATATGGATTCCTGCAGGTAGGTGTAAAATAAAATGAAAAAGGCTCCCACTACACTGTTCAGAAGAACATAGAAGAGGCTCACCAACAGACAAGTGTAAGTGTACTAAAAATACTAGCTACATTAAGTACACATATTAATTAATATTAGCCAAAGAGTATGAAGTAAGAGGATCTTTACCATCCTGCTTTTGCCCTGGGTTCTCTGAAGTAAGGGCTGAAAACAGGAAGAAAAGTTTCCCCATTTCACAGTGCAGCTCTGCAAGAAAAGCATGTTCCTCAGTGAGGAAGAAGAGCTCAGTAACAAACATTTTCAAATTGTAAGGTGAAAACTATTAAAGGCAAATACTAAACAAGCAATTTATGTTTTACATAGGTATTCAAATTTACTTTCCTTTTCACAGCTCAAAGGAGAGGTTTATGTCCATGTATATGTTCACAGACATGAGTGAGGGAAGACCACATGCAATAGCTGTGTTTCACACATCAAAGAGAAATAACACAGTTGAGCTCTGACCTCTCTGATGTTTCTTTACATTACATTCACAAACCTTGCACTGTTGATTGACATATTTTGCTTTTTTAGTGGAGGAATATGGGAGGATAAAAGCAATCCCAGAAAGAACTTTAAATAAGAGGACAAAAAATCAGGACTCTGTAAAAACTGTAGGCTAACAGAAGCATACACTCTATAACTTATTTATATTTTACAAACATTTGGGAATTCAATGTGATAAAAAGATGGATTTTTTTCATAGATTTAAAAGGTAGATTGTAAGAAAACATTTCAATATTTTAAATGAGTTTATTTAATACATAATTCCATTTATTTCATATAGTGGAAATGTGTTTTAGAATCACATTAAAGATGTTCAGGTGTTATAGCATAATGATGCACCTACTGTAGGTGTGAATAGGATTTCATTGCTGTGATTTACAGTCTTACTGAGCATGTTGTTATCACACAATAACACTTTGTTCAATGACTATAGGGCTTTCATTAATGTTAATGTGGAAAATTGACCCCTAATATTTCGTAATTAGTGGTCTGATAGTGACAGGCTTGTGTTATATGTTTCCACCAATGTGTTTATCCATGATAAATAGAAGTATAACATTGTAAACTTACTTTCTGTTTGAGAGGTAAGCCTTGAACTTCAGTACTCCAGTAAAGAAAACATGAAGTCACGATTTTGCTGTCTGGAAAACTTAAATGTTTTCCTCGTTTTATTTATAATTTTTAAGGTAAATCTCTATTTTTCAAATTTTTAAGGTAAATCTCTATTTTTCAAATCAATATCTGTAGTACGGATTTCTAAAGGTAACCGTTCCTTTAGTACCACGTATTTCAAAGCACTCTTTAAATTAGGTAGTCTGTCTCTATAAATCTTATTTATCATTCTTCTTGTGAGCCAGAACTGAGATAGGCAGTAGTAAAACCTATGCTAGGATAATTCTTTCTTTCTTTCTTTCTATATGAATAGAACATCAGTTATAACCAAGCTGATAGATTTTTTTTTTTCCTCTGGAGGGATATAAAATAAGACAAATTAAATACATCTTAGAGAAGTAAATAAAAAAGTAGCATTTTCATGTTTTCTTTTCTTTATTAAAAATTCTCCAAAGACAACAAACTCCACAGTTATATTGGTAAAGGTCAGTTACAGAATTTGTTTTTATTCTCGTTGTTCTTCAAATAAAATATAAGTGAAAAAAAATCTAAAATAAAATCTTCTTCCCATTTGTCCATTTTGCTAACCCTACATATAAATATAAATATTAATCTGCATATTAGCATGACAAGCATGCTTTGTTTTTTAATGTAGTAAAATATATATTCTTTGTAAACATTCATTATTCTTGATACCTTCTGTGTTCTGAAACAGAACTAATAATGAAAATCTGTTGATAATACTTAGGGAAGACCCACGAGAAGAAATTTTGAAAATTCATAATTTGCCTATTGACAACACATTAAACCAGTGGGGAAATTCCTTGTAATCCTAATGTAAGAGCTAATGATAACATTATGGACAACTCCTCAATAAACACAGAATGTCAGTTCATCTTTGCTTTCCATCACTGTCTAAGCTTCAAAACCAAACAATCTTGCTCATCCAAAAAAAAAAGAGAATACAAGTGTCTTTCTGTAGTGTACTAGTACAGAAATGGTGATATTCACTCTTTAACAACAACAACAAAATCCCAAAAGATCTCATTTGCCTGTATGTGCAGTGAAGATTTGGATACTAAGCACGATGCTGGTGTATCTTGTGACGAACTACTGAAAAAAACCATCCTCCAAACCATGCTACGTATTTTGGTAGCAAAAATAACTTCAAGTTTTTCCTATATATTTACTTAAGGAATGCTAATAACGCCAAGTGGACAAACTGTCAGTCATGTTACAAGAAATGGGACTGTATATGCATGCATACTGTATCCGGTACATTAACATGGACTTGGTTGGCCCCAGTCTCAAATGAGCTAAATCAGTAGATGGGCAATAGGTCTGTCCTTCCCACTCTTGCACTTGCCAGTATATATGAGGACAGGACCAATTTACTGGAAATGTCTCCCAAATAGAAGAGCAGAATAGAAAGAAAGAAAATGTGTTTTATTTCCTTTTCTAGGGAGGACTGGGAGTATGCTTGGCAGATCACACCTGGGAAGGAGTCATAGCTCAAAACTGCTTGAGATTATTCAAATAAATTTATTACTCACTCAGATAAATAGACTGAGAGTTGATATACTGGGTTTAGGGATGTTTTAATTTTTCAACTTGAGTATGATGTAAATAGAAGTTTTTACTTTAAAATATGTTAATATAAGCTGTATGCGAAGGTCATCTTGCATGAGATGCAATAGCAATTTATTATTTTAAGACTATCTTTCATGACATTCTTCCTTACACTTGTGTGTTCATTGTCAATTGATTTGTATAGCAATATTAACCAGTATAAAGCTTTGCATTTAATGAAAGAAGGCACACATATCTGCTGTGATTTCCTCTAAATTTTATTTTACTGTTTGTTTAAAATAAATCATAAACAGCATTTGAGAGTATGAACTGTGATAATACCTATAATACCAGGGGGGTGGAGGAGGGTAAGCAAACCTCAGAATTACATGGAAATCACATAAACTAAATGTAATTTATCATACAGTAGACACCATGAAAAAGTACATTATTTCCAGATAAACTGGTTAGAGCAAAGATATGACAATATTTTTAGGAATATCAAGAAATTAAAATGAAATAGTGTTTTCAAATACCAATCTAGGGATTTTAAAAATCCTCAAATGCTCATTTACTGTAAACTGGCATTTCTCCATTACATTAAATAGTGTAGTCCTCTTTTATTTATTGAGATTGAAGAACTCTTATGAGTTACTGCCAAAATAATAGGATCTTTTGACCCTATCTGCATAAAATTATCATTGTTTTCTGTTTCTCTGCATTATAATAGCCTGGAATGATTTTAGAAATGGGGAAAAACTGCAAGTAAACCAAGAAACAAAAGTTTAATTCCTCCTAATTTTTCTCCCTCAGATTCCTGTCTTCCAGTCCAAATTTTTGTTTAGTTCTTACCTGCCAGAAGATGGAGACAGAGCATTTGAATCTTCCATCACTTAATTGGGAAAAGAAGAAAAAACTATGGGAAAGAAAAAATATAAATAGTACATAAAGCCCTCTGAACTTGGTAAATTGGTTCAAAATAAAGTTTTAGAAGTCATTATTTCTTGCTCTTTTATTGCCCTCATTTAACATATTTGCTATTGCCGATAGCTGTTCTAGAAACAAATACAAGAAAACAAAAGGAACTAGATGAATTTTTGTTAAAATTGTTCTTTCTTTGAGTTTGCTTCAGAGCGCACATAACTTTAAGACAATATATTGCAATTGCTCTCAGTTAGTTTTCGATCTTGGCCATTGCTATTCCACCTCAGCTAAAAAGCCTGAAGAGTTCAAAGAAGTGTGAACAGAGCGGAAGTATCACTGTATAGGTCTCTCAACATTTGGTGTCACTGATTACTTTAAATCATGTTACTATTCAGATTTACAGACCTAAAACTTGTGTCTAAAAAAAAAAAGGCATTGTTAAAAATCAATATGGAAAAATCAGATTATTTTCATTTCCTGAATACTTCAGGATCTTAACTTTTGTTTCAAGTTTATAAAAACTGACTTTTATTTTGTTTTAACTTTATTAATTTTAAGTTTCTGGGCATCCCATTTTTCTTGAAAAAAACATTGTGATTATTGTATTTGTGACATCATAATACGTTACTTTACTATTGAAATTGATATATAAATTATTAATTATATATATCTTGTTCCAGATAGGATTTTAATTTCAGTATTTCTTTGAAAACCTACAAAAACCATCTGTCTCTTTCAAAAGGATTAATGGGTTCCATTTAAGGAGCTGGAACACTGGTAACAACTAGAAATGGTTACTCCGACAAAATTCTGGAAAAAAAATGACCAAATAATAATTTTCTTCATTTTCAAATCCAGCTACATCAACAGATTTATTTTCATCATTCTTTGAGAGTGTAACTTTTTCCTCATATCAGTATATAACAGACATTTCAATTAAAAAAATTTCCTTTGTGGCTACGCTTTTTCTGAAATAAAGATAGAATTTTAAAATATTTGAATGCTTACAACTGCACTTTTCATGTACAGCTCACCTTTTCATGAGGATGTGGTTAAAATGCCCTTAGTCAATTGCAGTAACTGGAGACATTAATGTACAATTCCCTCAATAACATATTCACTTTGTGCTAGTGAAAAACATATTCTGTGAGTGAATATTCTGTAGGCCGGCTTCCCTATATAGCCAGAAGTCAAAGCATCTGATTATAAATGCATACAAATCAGGGAAAGTCCTGCAAAACTGCTGCCAGACACATTGAAGACAAATGAAAAGTACATACAATTTCTGCAGAGGTCCTGCAAATCTAGCAGGGCAGAACCAGCCCAAAGGAAGGGAGAGAAGTATAATGAATGCTTCTTTTATTCCCTGGTGGATTTCAGACCTTTCAGAGTTTCTTAGGAAACAACATTTTTGGTTCTCTGCTGTTTGTGGGCTTTTCTTTATTCTGATTTTTTTTTTTTTTTTCTAACAGGGCCAAGTAGAGAAAAGGAAAGCAGCTCAGTCCTTTGACGAGCAAAAGCAATGTTTCCTAAAACGTTATAGGAATTAGTGAATTCCTCAGTCATTGAGTACTGAACTGTGGTAAAAATACGGGGAATATGGAAGAAGCAAAATGAGGGACCATTTTTACTACACTTTTTTACTACTTCCCTTCCTGTTTTGGTTTACTACCAGCACAGCTATGTGGTGCAAGGAGTATTCCAAAGGTTTATAGAGGGAGGCCATACACAGGCATATGTGGGTCCAGGCTAAGCAACAGATTTCCTAGAAAGCTCAGCACATACAGTGAGCTGAGTTCTGCAGAAAATCTGTCCAGATAGTTGACAAAACTTTTGGATTGGATTTCCAATGACAGATATAAAACCAGAGGAAAAAGAAAAATACATTGTCCCTTCAAAATCTCTAGTTCATGTGTTCTGCTAAGGAGATAGTATTTCCCATTTACATTTACTAAAATAAGAAACTGGAAATTATCTGACTACGTTCATGATCACTGTGACTTCCAGTCTGCTTGAAATCCACTGGGGGACTGGTAATTATAGCACCAAAGCAGCAGCACTGCTATGAAACTGCAACCTACCCTTGGGCTTGTACCAGCACAGTCTGACCCAGGACAGAGATCCACCTGAGATAACTTCTAAAGGAAACAAACATATAGTAGCTACATAAATGAAACGTAAGCATGTACGAATACGTAATGAAGACATTTTCCCACTACTGTGCAATGCAGAAGGAGACAAAGGCTCCTTTTCTCCCCCTCACACTCTAGTGCAGCAGGTGATGGACAAGGCCCTAACATCCAGACAAAAATTCAGAAAGAATGTACATTTTTACAATGGAACAAAGGCACATACAATAAAAGTCTGGATCCTCAAAACTTTTTAGCATCAGAAATACTTATAAACGTGTAGGAATGCTTGGTTTATCGGTGATGGTTCTGTATGCCTAAAAAATTAAATTTGCCCCAAACTTTTAATCTCTTGGAAATGCTATATTTATCAGCAGTTACCTCAAAGACTCACTAAAGACACCCAGATTACTCATAATCTGCCTGCCTTCCCAGAGAAGACCCTCCCAATGTGGCTTCAGCACAAATCTGTTCTAACAGGGTTCAACTCCACAAACAAAACAACTATTTAAATATATACCTGGAGGAAATCTGTATCATCTTGAAATACTAGGGCCTGAGCAGTGAGGCCCTGAACCAAAGTTGACCTCTAGGTGAACCCCACAACCTAATAATATACCAAATATGTATAGTATTGATCACATATGCAATATATAACCTTATGAATATATGCCAATTTATAAAAGCTTTTGTTGTAACGCTTATTGAGAATTGCTGTAACGCTTGCTGTAAGATAATAGTTGTGTAACTGTAGCCCCAGTTGCCAAAGAGAGATAAACCTATCTCAAACCTTCAAACAGACCTCTACATGACAGAATGTGTCAGGGCAGTGACAGGCTTTGTTTAAAGATGCATAATCAAAGACAACCAGATACCTTTACATCTTCTTAACTTTTTCTCCAGTTATGGCCAAGCATGGGAAAAAGTTAACAAGGAAAAAAAACCAACACGAGAAGTTTTTCGCAGCTTAAGATAGAAAGTTGTTTATTTAACTGTATAAAAGCGGGGACCGTTTGCAGGGAAATTTGGAAGCCTCCTCTATACAGTGGACACACTGTATAGAGATTTCCCAATTGCTGGAATGAGTTCTCCAAATCCTTCACTGTAAACGGGCTCCCCAGCGTCTGCGGATCTGGATGATGGTAATATAGGGCAATTGGTGAAGTATCTTTCTTAATCACTATCGCTAACTCTATGTAGTAATGATTAGGTGCGTTACCTTATTTTTGTGCTTATTATAGTAGTTTGCTTGTTGTCTTGCTGCTTTACCTTATCTTGCTTTATTTTTTCTGTACTATTTTCCTTATTACTTTGTCACTTTGGACATAAGTAAAAATAAGTTTACTTTTTTTGGTGCCTGTGTCCTCTGTGTTATCCCAGTCAATTGGCAAAACACATCTATAGTATCTCAGTGCTTTGTGGAGTCTTCCAAGACACAGGAGAGCAGGTGTCAAATATTCTCCCTCTTCTCTGAGAGGTCCATTAGTATCTGGTTACGTACAGTCTGGGTAGGTAGGAATGGCAGAACCATGCTGGTTTTACTCGTGCCATTTTGTGTGGCAAGTGGATTCAAGGTACAGTACAGCATGATCTGTTGCTGCTAACTTATCTAACTTCTCTGAAGAGATTGTATTTCCTTGAGCTGAAAACTTCTAATTAAAGTGGATGCCTGCTTCTCAGTTTTCCAATTACGGAAGAGGGATTATAGGGTATTTTCCCTGAACTGTTCACTTGTGAGATCCTCAAAGTTGTTTCTAACAAAGTTGTAACAGGGCATTTTGAAGACTGGTCAAAGGATAAGAGAAAGGATATCAATTTGGAGCCCTCACAAAGACAATATTTTGCCAGAGGCAACACTCAAATGGAAAGAAACAAGCGACGGAGGCAGTGGCTACCAGCGCCTGTTTCAGAATAGCAACATACTCTACAAAGGAATGAGAATCTGTCTTTGAGTTTCATATCTCATTCCACTGATTATAGCAGGGACATTATACAGCCAAAGTAAAAATGACTTTCTAAAGTAAAATTAAGTATCTCTCATCTTAGATATTTTTGTTATCTCCCAAATGTTAACCAAAGTGAATAAACCTTCATCTGAATAATGAAATTACTGTCTAATTTGCTAATATGTACCAGCTGTGACAGGTGGGAAAGCATTTCACAATTGTAAGCAAACAGGTAGAGGAATAATGCTGGTACTTGCATCCAGTGAATCTCATCTCAGGTATCAGTGAAACTCAGAATAACAAATATTGTAGTCAGCAGAAAGTACAATTAGGGATTTAGATAATATTTATGCAAACTAATCTTACGTATGCATGTTTTCAAACATAATGAGCCTCGTGAACTAATCATGTACATAGCAAGTTAAAGTGCATGTTTAACATTGCTTTGCATGTATTATTCCATTAGGAGCAAATATTTCAATAGTTCTATACAAATAACTACATTCCAATAGCAAATAGAGATATAATGTAAAAAAACAGTGCGTTAATAATTACAGTATAAAATCAATTAAAGTATTTAGAAAAGTGACAAATATTAGAAACATGACAAAACTGTGAGTTGTACAGAAACAGATTTTTCACTGCCTTTTTCTTTTTTCTAGTCATTTTCAATAGCAACATAATTTCAAAACTTAACAGTCCTGGTCTTCATTGACTGCAGATTGATGCTGTCCCTTCAATTTACTACTCCTGCAATGCTAAGATATATCAGCTCTTACATCTCCTTTGCTTTGTAAATCTCTGTGGGAGGTGAAAGGCACTGGTGAGTAAGTCTCAGAAAGCTGAGAAACTTGATTATTTGCATTTCTGATTTAAGTATTACATTGTAGGTGGCTTTCATCAAAGATAGCTGCTGCATTGGAAGAACTGCATGTATATATTTTTAAGAGAGCCTCTAGCTGAGATCTGAAGCCTGTGTAAATCTCTTAGAAAACTAAGAAATATCAATGGCTATTAATGGAAATTATAGTAGATTAATGAAAAAAAGATATAGAAATATAAAATAATAACATCATAAAGGAAATGATCCCTCAGTGTTTGGCCTTATTTCTAACAGATAAGTATAAACAACAAACAGCACCAGGTTTTGACCGGAGTCCAATATTTCCATTTTAAACTGAGAATAATGATATATCAGATTTCTTATGTATGGTATCTCCTCAGGGATTTGTCACACTGACAAAAGAAGAAATCCATGTTTATAATCCTGATCTGACAACTCACACACTCCTGGGCACGCACTCACACAGCCCAACACTGAACTGCGACCAGGCATGCTTCAAGCTGTTCTGACACAGCTACAGCAGCCTTTCAAGAGCCAGGGCTACTTACATCAGTAACACCACTAGTCATCCCACTAGCCATCCCAGTTTAGTCTTCTGTTTGGGAGTTGGATGAAGCCAAAGTAAAAATTACTTTCTAAAGTAAAATTAAGTAACGACCTCAACGAACAGATTTGTTAGCACTTACTTTGGTGAGAATAAAAGTTTTGATATTTGAGCCACGAATTTATTTGGCAAAGCTTTCTGTTTACTGCAGACAGATTTCTTTCCAGTCCACAATTACTCAACTATACTTTTATCTTTCCCTTAGAATTCAAATCTCAAATTTTGTTTGCATGATTGTTAACCATTGTTTCTTCAGCTTTTCTACAGATAAGAGGATCATAAATTGTTTGTGTTCAATCTTATCATGCATACTTTCAGAGTGAAGAAACGAGAGAGAGAAATCCATAGAACTAAGCTTAGCTTAACATTTATTTTCCAGGAAAAAAAGTTTGGGTTTTTGCTTTGGATTTTTTTTGTTTAATTTCAAATAATACCAGTTTGAAAAATAAAATATATTCCTTTTTTATTTCAAAGAATACCAGTTTGAAAAATAAAATATATTCCTCTTTAGTGGAGGAAAAAAACATATAGACAATGGTTAAAATGAAAAAAAATAAAATTAGATCAAATAAATAATTTTCCTTCCTAAAATGAGTTTTAGGTAGACAATGGTTAAAACTAAAAAAAAAATTAAAAAGCAATTAGATCAAATCAATAATTTTCCTTCCTAAAATGAGTTTTAGTAATTGCTTTTTTCAGTCCCCTTGTGATATGATAATCTCAGAAGTCAGTACTCTCCTTACTTTATCAGACATAAATCTGGTTTAGATTAAAATAAGTCAGTGTTGTTTGTGTTCGCACTTTTAAATTCTTGCCAAGGTTTAGAGAAAATTAAAAGTGCTCATAGATTCATTTTAATTCTTTAGATTAGTCTTCTCCTAGTCAATATTTCATATTGGTTGTTTAGGTAACAACCATTGTCTTCTCCAGTCCAAGCAAGAGATTTTCTATATCTACCTGGTTGTTTAGGTAACAATCATTGTCTTCTTCAGTCCAAGCAAGAGATTTTCTATATCTACGCAACTTTATGTTATGGATGACACAGTCCCATGTCATTGTATCCTTGATTAATTTACTACCTCAGCTTTAGGGCACTGACAGAAAGGACTCTTGATGTGTGGGCTTAATTTTCCTATATTGAACACATTGATATTTAAAAGCATTTGTACATACTATGTGGGCTTAATTTTCCTATACTGATCACATTGATATTTAAAAGCATTTGTACATAATTAGTCTTAGAAGGGAATGAATCCACTTTTCTGGTCAGCCCAACTGAATTGTTCATTCTGATGTGAAATTTCCAGCAGGGTAAGACTTTCTGAGAGATATAGGTTTCATGAGCAATATAGGGGGTTTTGTTAAGATATAAGACCATTTTCTGAGCTAAGTCAGAACTGTTATGTAATGTACTATGAACATTGAGACAGAGAAGCTATAGTAATTCCCCTCTATCTAGATTTGATATAAACACCACAAAAGTCAGTCAAGATTTTAATCTGGAAATCATGTGAAAATTTGAAATATTTTTATCTCTAATACATTGATGATGAAAGGAAACTGAAATACACCATTTAACTGTGCAAAGCAATTATTTATTGGCTAATGCACACAACTGTCAGCTTGGGCTAATGAGTTAGCATAATATTAATATGCTCACAACCTCTGATGGGAGACCCAATGACCCTTTACTGTTCAGGCAGTCTTCAATCAAGTGAAGATGAGCCAAGCTCTGTGGGGTGCTCTTTAGGCCAGACAAATCCTCAAGGTTGCTGAGTTGCCATCTTCTAGTGCGCTGGGGTTTTATCCTTTGGGTTTTGTATCATTTTATGTTACTATTCCTCTTAAATACTTGAGCTGCTAACTCTTCTGTGTCTAATTTTGCTGTTCTCCCATGTCTTTAGCTCACACATGTTCTCACACCTAAACAACAGTTAGAGAGACCAGGGAAAATAGTTTAGGGCAGGGCAGAGCAGGGGCTGGTGGCTCCCTGGGAGCTGGGAGCACTGGGGGCTCCCGGGAGAGCAGGGCAGGGCCTGGGAGTCAGGGAAATCCCCAGCCCAGAGCAGGGCACCAGGGTGGACACCGGGCAGACCCAGCCCCAGGCATCTGGCATCACTCTGGGGCTGGGCCTATGCTGGGCCAGGACATGGACCTGCAGGTGGGTGGTCAGGACCAGGCCTGGTGAGGGCAGCTTCTGATCACAGGCAGCTGAGCCCCTGTGCTGCAGACTACAGCATTGGTGGAATTCAACTGGATTTGTTTAAACCAGAGACACACTCTGTAAAAAGGCCTAATGTTATTTGTATTCTAGCTCTTTCAGGATGATTATGCAACAAAGCCATAAAATGGCTTTTTTAAAAAAGGTTGTATTTAAACTAGGAGGCTGTTATTTTTGTTGAGACAAGAAAGTATTTTTGAAGATAAATACAGATTATGAGACATCTCAATGCAGTAAGTAAAAAATCTAGACGTTTTTCAGTATCTTGTGTTCAGCAGTATGTAGAAAAACCCCACACATCCATAAAATCTCTATAAGCATAAGCCAAAACAGATCTTCCTTACAGTTTCAATCTGTATGCTTCACATGTTTGAAAATATATTTTTTAGTTTCATTCTTTGGCCTATGTCTTCACTTTTGAACTCTCTTCATTCCATATTTGCATTTCCCTCCACCATTAACAATATCCATAATCACTGCATCAACTTTTTCCACCATCTCTCACTTCAAAAATATGTCACAAAATCACTGAAGACTGGAATTTCCAAACAATTTCAATTAGTGAAGAATACCTGCTTGTTTTCTTCAGAGAAAAATTTCTAATTAAACTGGAAGAAAAGCAGAGTAACATTTAGAAAACAGCTTTTTACAATGCGTTGAAAAATAAATACATAAAATAAGATGTTCTGATGAACCACAATAACAGTATCTGTGACATCTAATTTGAAATGTTACATATGGTAGCAACCATTGTTAAATTATCCGTAACTAATTGGCATTGTAATTGTCTTTAATCTGAAATAGACAATTAAACATGTTCTGGACTGTTAACTGGTTCATATTTTAGGTATTCAACTAATTAGACATTTCCTAAACTATTCCTTTTGCATGTGAATAATTTGTGCACTAAAATCGTACTATAATAGAATGTTTTCAGATTTTCTGATCATTTAACGTTATTGAATAATTCACCCAAGAAAGGAAATAGAGATACCTCATCCATATATTGTAATTAAATCAAGTTGTCACCATATATATAGAAAAAAGATAAATAAAATTAATAACCTTCTGCTGTGAATGCTCTTAAACGGAATAAAATTTCCTCTGCTTTCATTTACATCAGTGTCTTTCTTCAGACTTCAAAAGACCTGACAAAAAGGACATGATTTGGAGTATAGAATTTTATTTTGTTTTAAAATACTCTAGCATCAGGACTTTTAGGACAGAGAGAGAATAAAAATACTAAACCCATCATTTATCATTTATACACGTGGGTTCCTTCCTTCCTTCCTTCCTTCCTTCCTTCCTTCCTTCCTTCCTCTCACTTCATGTTTCATTTCCCATTTTCATTATAAACTGTAAGAAATAGATAGGGTTATGCAAGTTATATAAGAATTTAGGACTGAAATAATGTTGAAAATGTGTATGCATTTTTGAGATAGAATAAGCATGTCAACTCTGGCCAAGTCTCAGTGAAAGCATAATTCTTCCATTGTCTTAAAACCTCGTAAGTGACACAGTTTTGACCTTGAGGATCAGAAGTGGTGTGGGGCAGTCTGGTCAAAGAATAACATTTCAAGTCTCAAATCAATTTACTTTGTAACTTATTTTCAACACTTGCTTGGAAATACTTAGAAGTACTTCCAGCAGAAAACCAGGTTTTACCATTGGTGCACTGAAACCCAAATGTCTTTCCAAAGCTAGAGAAGAGTTTTGGGGAATTGGTTCCTCCCTTGCACCCAGCTCTTACAAACTAGGGCTTGGAAAGCTCTGAGGTTTTCTGCAAGGCCTTCACAATCACCCATCAACAATATAAGCAACCTGGTTGCTTTATATAAACAGTGTAGTTTGTGTTGTTAAAATAGGCGCGTATGGCATTGTTGTGACTTAACCCTGGTAGGCAGCTAAGCTCCACACAGCTGTTTGCTCGCTCCCCCAAGCTGGATAAGGAAGAGAATTTAAAGGGCAAAAGCCAGAAAACTCATGGGTTGAGAAAAAGCAACAGAGCAACAATAAATGTTGAATAAATAAAGCAAAGCTGTGCACACAAGCAAAGAAAAATTAGGAATTCATTCACTAGTTCATAACTACAGGCAGATGTTTAGCCACTTCCTGGGAAGTACGTCTTCATCACAGGTAACAGTTATTTGGGAAGACAAACTCTGTAACTCTGAACATTTCCTTGCCCCTAATTCTAATTGCTGAGCATGACTTCATATGGTATAGAATATCCCTTGGTTGGTCTGGGTCAGCTGTCCCAGCTGTGTCCCCTCCCAGCTTCTTGTGTACACCCAGCCTACTCGGTGGGGTGGGCAGTATGAGAAACAGAGACGTCCTTGACTCTGTGTAAGCACTGCTCAGCAATAGGTAATTCATCCCCGTGTAACCAACACTTTTCATCACAAATGCATATCCAAAGCATAGCACCATACAAGTTAATATGAAGAAAATTAACTCTATCCCAGACAAAACCAGTCCATAACTTAGCAAGACAATATTTTTACATACTTTTTCGAATTGCCTCTAATGTTCTGAGAACATAATGTTCAAAGTGTTCAAGAAATTTAGGAGCCCCAATTCTACTGACATTTGTTACAGTGAATTTTCTGTTGCCATAGAAAGCCAGAAGGTAAAACTGAATAAACATTGCATCTTGACATGCAGATAGTGTGAATACTATTCATGAGGTTTCTCATAACATATTTTAACATGCAAGTGCTATTGCATTTAAGGTCCATTTGCTAAGGAAGTGTGATTGTATCAGTTTGCCTCCATTAAGTACCACTGATCATTTTTCTCCTGATTTGCCTACCCAATCCCTCATTCACTTGCTACGGTGTTGTCATCCCTAAGCAGCTTATGGATCGAACCATTTAATATGGACCATTTGCTAAGCAGTTCAGATAACGATTAGATTTCCTAAGCTTTTGCAGATAACCATGTTGATTGCTTTCATTCCTGATGAGATATATTACAACAAGAAAAATTCTTGCGCCTTACGGTAGGAGATCTTTGTGGACATTCATTACATTCTTCAGGGATTTATGTTCAGGGTAAAAGGTTAACTAATCTGCTCTTATTTTCACTTTCTTCTTTTCTGGTCATTTTAGATAGAAGTGGAAAGAAATCTATCTTCTTTGGAAGTGTCAGTAGCCCAGATATTGAATTACAAACTCATATTCCTAGGCCAGTGAGATTCTACTCGCTAATACATGAAGATCATCACCACTATGATCCTACCTGTTATAACCAGGTTTGGTTTTATTCTTTTAACAGAAGAGTTGTGTAAGCTTTGGACACACATTTTAATAAAAACCTTGTATGGAAACTAAAACCAGAAGGGAAAAACCTCTTCTGAAGAACAGGAGACAGTGGAGGAATCGGGAGGTTCTTATTATGGTATTCTCTACAGACACAAGTTCAGTTTGCACATGTAGTGTTTATATACAAGTAAAACAGATTAAGTCAAACTGAGAGATGAAGAATGGACATGTCTATGTTCTCTCACAGCTTTTCTCATTACCACTTTGTAAGAGCTTTACCATAAAGTGTTGCACCTTCAAACTACAGCAGACCTACCAAAATTGGGAAGGAAACAGAAATGGAAGATGCCACATCTTCCTTGAATTGTTCCTAACTAGCCAGAAAATATATTCTTCTTAAATGGCAGTGAGGTTTTTAAGTCTCAGCACATTGAATTGAATCAAAGTACATTTTTTAACAAATTATAGGACAGCTCAAAAATTAAATTTTGGTTAATGAGTCGGTTTGTTTAATTCGGCATAAAATTCTACGGACTTCAACAAGGGAAACATCTAACTCATTGTCTTCTAAGCATTCAATTTATTTAAAGCCTTAGAAATTGAGGACAGAAATCTTTCCATTGTTTTTACACTGCCAAGACATACTGCTATCTTTTGTTACATTCATTCTCCTAAAAAATGCATTCATGTCCTTTTCTTCTCATTTCAAACTTTAAGATTAGGGAATTTTAACAACTAAACAGTGAAAGATTATTAACTTTTGACATGCTTATTGTATAAACAAGGACATTAATTCTGAAACTGTCAAAGATTTTATCTGCTACCCATTACTCAACATCTTCCTCAGGTTACTGTAGTTGTAAATATTTTCATTACATTTTTAAATTGTGATCAACTTGTTCTGACGCTTTAAAAGGATTGTTTCATGGAAAAAAACAATGTAGAAAGATCGCTGAGGAAAAATAAGCCATAAAAATGGGAAGAGAAAAAAAGATGAGTAAGATGTCAGCTGGGACAAACGGGATTTTTTAATTGCCTCTCATTAGGTATATTTTTTATCAAAAATGCAATACTGTATCTTTTAGATATAGTATTTGCAGTAAACATAGACATGCATCCAATTGCTTCTGTCCTGTAAGAATCAAACGGATTTGTATAACACAACAATTGTGTACCATGTAGACTTCATAGCCCAGTAATCAGCTTCTCCAATTTTAGTAAAAATGTAAAAGGCTGAAAGAGCAAAAACAAGGGACCACCTTTCTGTCTCACACAACGGACAAGTTCAAAGATGCTAATATTTTCATCATTTGAGGATGCCAATCCTTCTCCAGGTGAGGATGTCACTCAATAGATCCTGTCCCATTTCTCAGCAAGCAGGATTGGAGTGTTTTGACAGAACAGTGTGAGCAATCTTCCAGTATCAATTCTGAGGACAAAGGAATAACTTAGTTCCTAAAATATCAGTCTAGAGGGTTTCATACTAATACATAGTCGTCAAGCAATCTAAGCCCAGAAAATAAATATTACATTATTTTTTTCTGTCTTATTGAGACTATAGCTGTAGCTGTAACTGTAACTCAAATCTTCAAATTAAAAAACTTTTTTTCAGTGAAGAATTTATTTTTTTTTCTCTGTCATGTATAAAAATCCTAATTTACCTAGGGCATAAGTAATAATGGACCTTTGATACCTTCCACATACTGAATTGTGAAGATCTTCTATCTCAAATATCAGATTGAAAGCAAAGTACCCAGCTTCCCTGATAAATATTTTAAATAGGAATAATTCTGCTGTCCAGATGAGCAGAGAGCATTGATTACTTCTGTGCTTAAGTTGATTTATCTTCATTGAGGTAGAAAAATAAGGGCATTCAGAATGACAATGGCTGATGGCTTCAGCATTCACCTTAGTAAAAATTCTTAAAAGTCACTTAGCCAGATGACTGCCACAGAATACTTTAGTCTTAAGGATAGCATCTGGCCACAGGTTTGGTTGTTTGGTTGTTTGCTCAGGTCAATTTGTGAGTTTTATTCAGACTATTGACCAGTTCTCTGTATATGGAGCTTACTCTTCTCCAGTCCTCACATCAGGATGCTGTCTCTAAAACACAGCATGTCACACATGCAAGGGACATATGAGACACACTCAATTTTTACTATCTGTGCAAAAGAGCAGGCTGTTGTTTCACCTCAGGTAGCCAGTAAAAATTCAGCCTGTGTTACAGGAATAGCCACTTTCTTATTAGCTGTTAAGCAAAAGCTCTTTTTATAAGCCTTTTATTGGCAATTAATTGTTGACACTTCTTGCTTTCATTCTTCTTGTTCAAGAGGAACATTTATAACAGTCCAGCCTCTCTGATTTTTTTTTTTTTTTTTGGCAGTGATTTCAGCCTCGTTTGTTTGTCCTTGGGCCCCTGTTTCCTTCTACGTTTATTTCCCATGAGATACATTAATAAAAGCTCGCCATATTTTCCATCACTTCTTTGACTAATACATTTTCATTCTGCTTTTTGTTGCCCTTTTGTTGGCAGAAATAAATGCTGACAAAAAAATCAGAATATTTTATGTCAAGGATCATGTGACACACTTTTTCCTTTAGTGCAACAGTAAGTACTGCTTTCATCTGAATGCTTTTGCAAAAGTTCTTGCATATATAGAATGAATATTTAAGACTTCCATGTATCTTTTACTTCACTGATCATTTTTGGGCTTCAATTTTTTTTCTTTCATTTACACATCTGGGATCAATACTGTAATGGAAGACAGGACCTATGGGAGGGAGGCTATGTCATTTGCCAAGAATGCAGGATTTGGGGATTCAACATTACTTAGCCTGTGGAAGAAGTAGGTAAAGTTAAGGATCCCACTTTCTGACCAAATGTTCTAAGCACTAAGCTAAGCACTAGACTAAACTGCTTGTGGGAGATGTTGATTCCTGTATCTCCATGAATGGATCAGAGTTTTAGACAAAGACAGCCTCATAGAAAATGCACTTATACTATAAAAAGTCTACTCTCCCTAGGGAGGAATCATGTTTATACCTTGGTCAGTGCCCTGGTTCCAGCTTTGACCAGAAAGGGTTGATGGGCCCCACTTCCTTCTCATCATATCTTAGCACATGATGAAACAATGCTATCTTATTCTTGAAATACATAATTTTAATATTCATCACATAAAACTTAAGGGAAACCAAAAGGGTAAACAAAAAATGTACCACATCATCATTTTTATCTGCAGACAATAAAAAACCCTAGAGAAATACACTGAGTATCTTACCAGGTTTAAAAGTAATATATCTATTTCATCTCACACTCATACAACAGAGCAACTTCGTTTATATATAAACATAAACATTCAGCTATGAAAGTTCAGACATATTGTGCACATGTGCACTTGTATACATCTTCATTTTTGATGCTCGTAAGCAGGCATTTGTGTATAACACCACTTGGAAAATAAGCAGCTACATGATGATTTTCCGATTAATTTCAACCGGATCAAGAGAAAGTGCCTAAAGGAGATTCATATCTAAATTACACAGAGAACCTTCACTTATTAGTAGGCTGTTCCAAGATAACAACATGGAAATTGAGTTCAGCATGTGAACAGGTGACTGTCAGGAAAGAGGAAACTGCAAAAAAAGAAAAGCCAGTGACTGTTATTAGTCAACACTGATTGACAGGGACCTGCTAACCTAACTAGATGAAGGGGACACTAAAAAAATCTTTAAATTTTTGCAATATTTTATCTTTAGAGGTCTAGCAAGAATATAAAAATATGAAAAAAAGGATTTGGTATTTGACCAGAGCAAGGTCATTGTCAGTAAAGAAGCTCAGGTCAAAACAGTTGTTAAAAAGGCTGTTATCCTGGATAAGAGTGGAGGGAAGCACTGCTACCAAGAAATGATAGAAAAAATGTTGGAATAGCACTTGAACAGATGGTGAAATACATCAGAACTAGAGAAAAAAGCAAGGAAATAGCTACTCGGTACAGCCAAATAATGACATGGGTACATTACAATGAGATCACATACCAGAAGAAGAATGACAGCTGGCAAAAAAACATTATTGAGCTATGTCCCCATAGTGAACAGACTTCTGAAAACTACCTGATCGGAGAGAAAAGGAAATGTTTACTTATGAATAAATAGACTGTCTTGTCTTCCATTTTGAGTTCAACCACTGAGGACTGTAGTTTATTCTGTGCTTAACACAGTGTGGTAGTTTTGACTCTGGCTGGCAGCAAAACCCACAACAACCACTTACTCCTCTTCCCCCTCCTCTCTCCCAGGGATGGGAGACAGAATTAAGGGGGTAAAGGGAAAAGAGACAAATGAGTTAAGAACAATTTAATAACTAAACTAGAATAATACTATAAATAATAATAATGATAATAGTAATAATATAAATGAACATACAAATGAGTGATACACAGTGAAATTACTCACCACCTGATGATGAAGACTCATTAGTCCATTCCAGGCTAATGATTCCTGATCAGAGAGAGTCCCAAAACTGCAATCCCGGAACAGAGATAAGAGCCTGAGTCTCTGAGAGACTGAGAGGACCCTGAGACAGGGGAAACCCAGAGGGAGACAACCCGGACCAAGAGCGACCTCTTACAGACAGAGCCTCATGTATAAACTGAACATGATGTGCATGGAATAGAACATTGTCTAATTTGGGTCTCAAACCAAAACCAATTGTTGAATCTTAGGCTAGTAATGGGGGCTGTGCAGCTTCTCCCAGCTTCTCCTGCACCTGCAGACAATGGCAGAGAAGCTGAAAAGTCCTTGGTTGTCCTGGCAGCAACTATAAACATCAGTATGTTATCAGCTGCCTTCTCAGCACAAATCCAAAGCATAGCCTCTTACTAGCTACTATGAAGAAAGTTAACTCTGTATTAGCTGAAACCAGGACAAGCAAGAAGGCTTACTTTGACAACATGTATAAATGATAGTGTCGCCAACCTACTAATAATTCACAGCTTTTTGTGAAGTCCCTGAGGATAAAATTTTGAAAGAACAAGAAGCCAGCATATCTGGCAGGGGAAGTATCTTCCAGTACAGCTTCATTATTTGCAAAATAAACCTGCTTTTCTTCATATTGAGTAGGAGTAGACTGAAGAGCACAAAGGCAAAAGGTAATGGAAAGAAAGGAGAAGGAGCAGCTCTACTGGACTGTGAAGCTGAGGGAATGCCTGCAAGGGCTTATTATTAACCATTAGAAGTTTGGAGCTCATGGCAAACCATAAGATTCCTATGTGTAGGATAGCAGCCCTTTTCAGTTCCAATACATACAAAGCTACTTGATTGAATAAATCCCAGTTTATAGCACCAGCAGTCCATATAAAGTACCAAATAAAAATCACAAAAAACATGTCTGTAGGTATCATCTGTTAGGACAGTATGCAATAAATTCTTTAAGGTCTTTTGCCCTGTGTGATTCCCTTTTTGTTACTGGTTAAATTCTGAGGTACTTTCTAATGAAAGGCGTATACCAACTGAGCAACATGGAAAAGTAAACAAAGTCACAGCAAAAAATGTCATTCAGAGATTCAATGGTAGAGGAGAAAACCCTTAGCAGCATAGTTTGATGATATATTGGAATTCTGGATACCCACAGGCAAACAAATTGTACCTAAACTAAGAGGAGATTTAATTGATTTCTTTCAGACAAATGCTTGTTAATATCAGTGATAAACCAAAATAGTTGTCCAGAACTCATTGCTGGGGTGTGCCTACATTGCAATTGTTGACTTTGGTACATATTGACCTGTGAGAAAGTATTTGAACTTTATTTTACATGTAGCATAGATTGGGTTTGGTATCAGCATATGGTATATGCCTATGGTATCTGCACTTATGCACACCAGGATACTTAATTTATTTGAGTAAACTTAATTTTAAATCTCTACCATTTGAGATGTCCTGTGGTGTCCAAGGCATCTGCAGAGGACTGCCAGGTAGCATAAAAGACTTATGAAAGTCTTCCATTCCTCAGGAGCAACAGCAAGGTGTCTGAAGTGGCAACCAATGCCTATTTAAGCAACTGAATCCCTTCTTTAATGTCTGAGCTCCCCTTTTAGACAAAGTAGATAAAGTCAACAAAGTAGATAAAGTCAACAAAGTTAGTGGAACTCAGGAACTGATGCAAGTGGCAAGCCTCTGGGGTAGCATTCAAATGGCTCAATGTAGATGTAGAGCATTTCCTGGGTTAAGCTGAGACAGAGTTAACTTTCTTCATAACAGCTAGCAAGAGGCTGTGTTTGGGATTTGTGCTCAGAAGAAAGCTGATAAAAAGTGATGTTTATGCGGCTGCCAAGGTCTTTCAGCTTCTCTGGCTGTCTGCAAACAGGAGAATCTGGGAGGGAGCACAGCCCCAGTTACTAGCCCAGGATTTGATCTTAGGTTCAGGATTGAGACCCAGAGTGGCCAATAATCTATTCCATAACATACACATCACGTCTGGTATATAGGTGAGGACCCTCAAGAAGATTGTCCCTTTTTGGTTCCAGATCTCTTTTGCTCCGGGTCATCTCACTCCAGTTGGTCACTCTCCCAAGGCCTTTCTCCCCCTCCCCCCCACCCTGGCCAGCTCTCAGTCTGGGATGCTTGGACTGT